>NC_058160.1:9346628-9650446 GCF_020080835.1 Cotesia glomerata
TATTTGCGTAAATTACATGAGCCAGAGCAGGATGATAAGCAAAAGCTCACGCAATACGCGCAGGATCGTTTGTTAGCACGCACGCTTGCCAAAACGCAGTTACTTGACAAAGAAAAAACAATGAAGTACTACAATGAGTGCTTAAAAAACACGACCCACCAGCCGAACAAGTATCTAGTGCCCCAGTCCGGTGATTGTCTGCAAAACGAGCTGCTGCAGTTCAACAACAATAACAATAACAATAACAAGCAATTGCTGCTCTCAGCATCGGACCCTCTGCAATTGAACAGCCACCTCTTCAATTTGAACAGCATAAACATAAAAACTGGCCCTGGGAATTTACTCTCGAGAAACATCGACAATGACATCCGGATGTCCAGCAACATAAATTTAATGGCGACGAAGCTGCAGCCGATTGACACCAGACAGAGTTACTCTAGCTGTCCCAGCAAGCCTTCTTCAATAGTCAGGACTAAAGACTGCTGCCAGCTAACGCCCTCGTCTTCGCTCTCGTCGACGCTGTTGATTCCGAATATTCTTACTCTGAAGCAGCAGACAATGCCTAAAATGAACGCCTACATCACTACCGAGCCCGGGTGCTCCAATTCAACCTTGAATTTAAATTTAAACTCCAATTCTAAAATCTATGGCGATCAGAATGAAGAAGAGCTCCGCGTACCGGCAGATTTACTCAGCAATAATAAGAAGAATTTAGCTATGGAGATTTGCGTGATGACCACTGGGAATGTCGATGATAAGCAGCAAAGAGTTAGCGCTCAAAGTGCTGGTAGTCACGACAGCATTAACCCAGAGATTCATCATTTTAAGCCGATTAAAATCTTACCTAGAACGCCTTTGAAGCTGATGCCAGATGGGAGGCAAATAGATCCTAAAATTGTCAGAGTTGTTCCTGTTCTTAAGAGAATTGGCAATCCGATATTCAGGGCACCTTCTGTTGGGCATTTTAGACGGATCGGTTGTACTTGGAGCGCATTTAAAGGTGATTTTTTTTTTTAATTTTAATTAAATAAATTAAAGAAAAATTTTTTTTTCTTTTAAAAAAGATTTAATAACTAGACATTTTATACTAAAAAAAATTATTTTATGATAAATTTATTGAATATATACTTAGGTATAGATTTATCAAAAAAATTTTTAATTTAATTAATTGTTTAGATATCGCTCTACTTATTTTTGGCCATTAAATAAAAAAATTGATTTTTTTTATATTTTATAAATCTGCAAAGTTTCGTAAATTTTTTAAGAAAATTGAAATAGTATTATGATAAATTATAAAACCATTTGGTAATTATTTACAAGTGAGGTCAACGTAATTTTGGGCCATAACTAGATGAAAAATTAGAATTTTCAATTTCTTTTTTGATTCTGCTTGTTTTTACGGCGCATTTATGATAAAAAATGTCGTGAAAGAAAAAAATAAAGATTTCGATAGCTTTTTTGCCTTCGAAAGTTGGAAAAAATTTTGGCTCATGTTTTTGGATAAAATTTTTATTTTATCTTTTTTTGATATTTTTGATATATTTTTTTTGAAAAGTACATAAAAAAACGAACCATTAAAAAAAAAAGTTGAATATCACAATTTTCTAAAAAATTTATAAATTTTTTTTTAAATTTGTAATAGTATATTACACACCTAGGGAAGTAAAGTAAGAAATGTCTCAGATCACATGTAATTGTTGGCCGAGGCGAAGCCGAGGTCAACAATTACATGTGATCTGAGGCTTTCTTATTTACTTCCCGTGGAGTGTATACTATTTTTTTGCTCGACGAAGACAGAAAGGGGCAACTTCGTTTAGCGCAGCGGGCCAAAAGTTGACGCTTTCTGCCCGTCGAACAAAAAAATTTGTTAAAGTTTAGATAATCAATTTGTTTTTTTTTAAATTGTTCATTTTTTTTTGTATTTTTCAAAAAAAAATATATCAATAGAATCAAATAAAAATTTCGTTCAAAAAAATGAAAATTAAAATGCTTGACCCCATTTGTAAATATTTATCAACCATTTTTGTTCTAAAATCTTAGAATTAAATTCACAACAAAAAATTAAAAAATAAAGCTAGTTATTTTTGTTTTTTAAACTAATAAATTTCACATAAGATAGTAAGTAAATAAAAATAAAATAAAATAAATAACTAATGAAATTATTAATTTTAGGTCGAATAAGACAAGAAGCTCGTATAATAAACACAACACCAACGTGGAAATCTCCCCGGAATTCCGCGGAATTAAATCAAAACCAATCAAAAACACAATCACTGTCCCAAGCGTCCACCGAATCGAATTCTCCAAAACAGAATCTTCCAACAGAAACTACCGAGGTAAATAAAAATAATCATCTCATTAATGGTACAACAGCAGCCATAACATCACCACCAACTTTAACTTCAACTTCCACAAAGTCAGCAAATACAAAATCAAAATCCTCCAAAAATGGTGCTTTGAAACGCAATAAAAACAAACCAGACTTATTGCCTGAAGATAAACCAGCTCCTCTAGAGGATTCTCAGCAGAAAGCTAATGAAGTTCCTATTACTGATGATAACGAATCGCAGGCGATGGAGAATATCGCGGAGAGAATAAAGCGCAGGAAAGTTAACCAGGAGCCGAAAACTACCTACAAAATTGAAGATGATGACGCTGAGGATTGCAATAGCGGTAAGACCAAGAGCAGGACACGGAAATCATCGCGTAAGGTAGTGCCTGGCAAACCAGAGACGGAAGACATGGATAAAAAAATTAAGACACCGAAAAAAATCACGCGAAAGCGGGGAGAGCGTCTGAAGGTCCTGAAATTTAGAGGTTCTGAGCCTGACCAGGAGGATAAATCGCTGGATTCCGAAAAATTAACGCGTAAGCGTACAACGAGAAGTTCTGCTAGAAAATGTAAAAATAAATTATTAAGTTACAATGGTGATGATATTGATATTGATATTGATATTGATAATGATAATGATAATGATAATGATAATAATAATAAAGTTAATGGCGTACATAGTGATGATAATGATGATGAACGTGTGATAGTAGAAGAAGAAAACATCGAGAGGTTATCGCAGCAAGAAAAACAAGACTACGAATTAGCCCGAAGATTACAGGCTGAATTTAATGAAATGGAACTGGGCATCTCCAGGAGGACGAGGGGCTCCAAGCGGACGCCGAAATCCTCCGATGATTCAATTCCTCTGAGCGCGAGAGCCCTCGAGATCAGGAAGAAAAAACGCGGTAATGTTAATGTTAATGGAAAATTAATAGCTAACGCTACTAATGCTAAACCAATAACACCAGCAATTAAATCTCGGCGTAAACGTGATTAGATCGTTGTTTGTAATTATTGTTTAATTGAGGTTTTATATGTCGTCTGCTTTTTAATTCATTTGATCAGCTGTCTCATTTTAAAAAATTTTTTTGGTAAATTTAATACTTTTTTTTTTTTTTTAATTATTTGTTTAAAAATTTTTCAATAAAAAGTGTAAATTTTTTTTTTTCAAGATAAATTTGAAAAATTTCAGACGTTTTTAAATGGGACAGCTGAGGTTAAAAATTATAACTTTAAATTTGATTATGGATGTAAATTTGAAAAAATAATTTAAAATTAGTAATTTTTTGATAAAATTATTTTTTTTAATTTACTAAAAATTATTTAATGCTATATTTTAATATGAATAAGTAGGTGACAATGCTCTTTAATCGCGATAATGAGTAATTTTTTAAATGGGTTTCGTGGTAACTTTTTTATGGGTTATGGAGAGAAAAAAGAATGATGTGCTTATAAAACAATGAACAAAACCTTCCAGCTTGATTTTAAAAATATTAATTGATTATTATTATTATTATTAATTATTACTATTGTTATGTGGAGGGTGTGAGTGTAATAAGTGATTTTAAAATAACAATGTATGAGATAACTTTGCGTACCTGGTTAGTGTGGAGGGCCGCATTAAATTTAATGTAATGGTATCTGGACACTATTTATTGTTTTTTATTTTTATATTTTTTTACATTGTTATTTTACTTAATCATTGGATTTTAAGTTACATATTTAAGACTACTTCTGGTTATTTTTTTTATTTAGTGTAAATTTTTTTTAAGTTCGGAAAAAATTGGGGGATGATTTAGAAAAAATCATGTCAATTTTTAAGTTTCGAAAGTGATAATTTAATTTCAAAAAAATTAAGTTTAGGAGTGAGGAAAATTTTTATTTAAATTAAAAATAAAAATTTATAGAACCTTATTTGAAGGTCTTTTTTTTTTAAAGACAAGTTAATCAATTTAAGATTAAGTTAAACCCAGGAATAATTCATCTTTAGTATATTATGTATATAGATATGCTTAAAATATGCAAATCTTAAATTTAATTAAGTCTCGGATTAAAAAGATCAACTTTGAGAATCCATAAATAATTTCTAAGTTAAAACAATACTCTAAATTTATTTATCAAATTTTATAATTAAAAATATTTGTGGAAATTATTATATTAGCAAAAAATTTATTTGAAATAAAAAAAAAATTTTTTTTAATTAGTAATTAAACGACTTAATCGTAAAAGTGATCTCTAGACCAGTGAATTAGATATTTATTCTCGATATTTTCAAAAATTAAAACCAGAATTGTCTTTCAAAAATTCTAAGTATTTTTTTTTATTCAATTTTTGTATTAAATACAATATTATTTATAAATTCAGGAGCTGAAGTAAATAAAATTTTTTTTTATAAATTATCTATTAAAATATGACATTTAAAATTATTATTTTTATACTGAATCTATGTAAAAAAATTTCTTTGTTTGATAAAATCTCTCAAAGTTATATTTTTAATGTCAGCTCCATAATTATACATATTGATATTGAAATATGTTATAAATTTTAATTTAATCATGTAAAAAGGTAAATCATTTTTTTCAACTATTTATTGGAAAAATATATTTAAATTATAAAATAATTTCAGATACCGTTACATTAATTTTATTTAAATATGACCTACATAACGTAAAATAAAAAAAAAATTATGTTAATGTTTTTGAAAGATTAAAAACATTATATAAAATTAAAACTTGTAAATTTAGTGTGTGAATTTTTTTATCTCGTTTATTGTACACAGTATTAGGATTAATTATTTCATAATGTAACGTTACAACAATAATTATAATTATTATATTATATTATTATACGGTTATTGAGCTTCATTTATTACTATAATTACTATTCTTTCTGTTGAATATATAATAATCTCCAAGATCGACTATTTTAGTAACTGTAAATCCTGCTGCCATTAATATATTTTCAATAGCCGTTGCAATTGTTTAATAACAAGTATATTTATCAAAAAAATGATTAAATTGTAATCAACTAAAAAAAGTTGACATTTTAATTATTAATTTTATTAAATAAATATAACAACAAAAAATGTAGTCGCGTATGCGCATGATTTGCGCAAACTCGGTAAAGCGGGCTTAATTGACAAAAAATTACACGGACATATATATATGATATATATATGAAAAAAAAAATTTTTTTAATGTAAGAATTATTTTTCTGTGGTTAAAATTTTTTTTAAAAATAATTTTATTATTAAAAAATTTTGCTGGATAAAAATCTGTAAATAAATCAAATTCCGTTCGATAAAAAATTGAAATAGCTATCATAAAATTTTGGATCTCTAAATAAATTGATAAACAATAAAAATAAAATAGTCCGTAGAAACTTTTATGAAATTTGACTCTAAAAAAATATACGCAGCTAAATTACAGCAAAAATTTATTGAATAGCCAGTGCAGTAAAAAATAACTAGATTAAATGCTATGCATATTTATTATGTATTAGTGCGTGGTTACGTGATAGTTTTACGAGAAGAATTCTAACTGCTGAATAATAAAAATAAAAAAATGAACATATATAAATATAAATAAACAATAATAATTATGTACTAATAATTGAATGGAAAATATTATAAATGAAAGAAAGAATGAGTCGATGGTATATGTTGTTTGCTCACGTGTGATTTTTAGTATGAAAATATTTTATACGTCAGTGTGCAAGAAGATATAACAATAAATAAAAAAAATTACAACAAAACTAAAAAATAAATATAAATCTCTTATTGTAAAGTTAATAAAAAACAGAAAAACAAAAGTTTAAAGTTATAAAATAAAAAAAAACATATGAGCGAATTAAACTCGATTACTATGTCGAGTGTTGTACTCGAAAACTATAAATGGTAAAAACAATAAAATACTGTGAAAAAGATAAACAAATAATTTCGTTTATTTTATTTTGAAATCTGAATCAAAGTTTTTTATATTTTATATTTTAATTTACAGGCTTTTTTAATTTCAATAAATTCTAACTAGCAACCATACAGTCACTATGTAACTGCCGTGACTTGTGGACTATAAATAAATAAAATTTTGCTTTATTAAATTGCACTGTACTTTCTTAAATATTGACGTTTTTAAAGATATAAGCTCATCCCGATGTTACACTCATCAAGAGCTTTCATTTGAGTACCCACATGCATTTTGATATATTTTTCATTTATACATATATATAATATATATAAATATATGAAAAATTGATGTGGGTACTCAAATGAAAGGTCTCGATGAGTGTAATGTCGGGGTGAGCTTATATCTTTAAAAATGTCAATAGTTCACAAGTTACGAGGTCATTTCTTAATTATGTATCTAGAGATGGAGAATTTTCAAATGCAGCCTAAATACTTATCATAATAAATTGACTATCGGTGATAATATACGAAACCTTGAAAAGGCACAAATTCAAATCAAGACTTTTGCAATGACACTAAATTTCACTAAAAAAACCGATTTTATCAAAGATTATCCTGAAAATTCTTCTTATTCTCTTAATAATATAGATTAAAAAAATAACTACCCTAAAATATTTATAATTTATTAATAAATAAAACCTAAATAGTCATCAAGTTTACGCTTAAATTATAGCCCGATAATATTTCCGTTTCTCACTATAAAATAATAAAAAGTATAATATAATACTTGTATTACTCGTACAGCACTACACTTTGATATTTATTTCCATTGGTTGTTTCTTTTTAATGAACTGTTTTCTTTATAGGTCAAGTAGTTAGTAAAATAGATCTCTCATAACATTTTTCTTTTTATATTTCTATTTCTATTTCTCTTCTCTCGCTCTTTATATCTTTTTGTTACAATTAATCTTGCTTGAGAAAATACAGATTTTATATTTAGTTATTATTATTATTGCTAAACCATGACATATTTATTTATTCGCTTTGTTTTGGTTTTAGCTTTTTTACTAAAGAATACATTTTTTTTAATGGAAGTGACAATTTAATTATTCCGTGAGCTGCCCATTTATTTTCTCTAAATTAATTAATTAATAAATTAAAAAATGAAAATTGACAGCGAAAAAAAAGTAGTATATATTTCCAAGCTAAAGCTCAAACGTTATTAATTTAATTTAATAAAACAAAATGAATAAATGACAAATATTGGTAAATAGAACTAATTGAAAGCGTGTGTGGTGCTGTATTGTCGCGTACGTGGATTCGATGCATTACACAGAGTTTGAGCACTTAAATTCAGGTGATTATCCAATATCCCGACAACCAGGGCCGAGTGTCGTAACACTGTGACGTCGCGATTATATCATATCATCACTATTGTTTACCCAATAAATGCACGAGCTTACTCATCTATTTACAACACACTCTACTTTACTCTATTACATTAACTCTACACTCTCAACTCTCCATTCCACATTCTACATTCTCCAACTCTTGTTTCAATCCCATTCACTAGTCATAATTAATAAGTACCCATTAACAATAATTACATATCCTTTGTATCAACCAATGTCATCATATTATTTTATCGTTAATGCTTGCTAATTAATCAATTACTTCATTTATTAACTGATAATGATCAAATTTTGAAGCTTTTACAAATATTACACTTCCCTCCGAAAAGTTCACAAAAAGAAAAATTTCTTGACTGGAGAACAAAATTCTTGGCTCAAGAAAATTTTCGGGTGCCTGAAGAAAGACCGAAGTTGTGTTGGCCGAAGTAAAAATTTTTTTTGAAATTCTCTTCTTGATGGAAGTAATTTTTTCTTAATTCAAATTATCATAAATACTTGATACAATAAATTTTTATGTTTAATCAAGATTTTAAGACACTTTAGGGAAGCAACGCCACCTACTTTAGCGGAGAAAAAAATTTTCTTACCTTGAGAAAATTTTTCTCTTGAATATTTGATACCCATTTTATATTATTTTAGCGGATAATTATACATATTGAATAAAAAAAATGATTCAATATTATTTTATCTTCCCATTTGACATGTTAATCAATAAAAATATTAATGAAAATTTATTCCTATCGAGATATTTAATTTTTTGGACCAAGAGAGAAATTTTCTCAAGACAAGAAAATTTACTTCTATCAGGAACTAAATTTTTTGGAGCAAGAGGCTGAATTTTCTCAAAACGAGAAGATTTTCTTGATTTAAATAAATTTTCTTGGATCAAGATACGTATATCTTAAATCAAGAGAATTATATTTGTTGGAATAAGTGAAATTCCTTATGTCAAAAAAAATTTTTTTTTCACTCAAGAAAATAATTAAGAAGAAAATAGTTTCTTGGCTCAAATGAATCTTTTTTTTCTGTGCAAGAAAGGTTTTGTCAATTTTTTTGTATCTCTACTTCTTTACTCAAAATTTGAGATCAAAGGTTTTAGATATTGTCCAAGATCAAAAGGATAACTAGATATATTTCCAAAAACTTAAAATTTTTTGGTTAAATATTCGAGATTCAAAAAAATCATAAGAGACCTTTTTGGTAGGAAATTAAATTCTCTAAAGAAAAGATTTTTGTCACTTTTTTGTACCTGTGATATTTGGTACAGAAATCCGACTCGAAGCTGTGAATTGACTTAAATTTGAAAAATAAATTACGTATTCTTGAAAATAAAAATGTTTTTAAGAAAAACAATCAACAGGTCAAGTGAAACTATTACGTTGTAACAGAACGTAATCTATTACATGTTCAATACATAAGCGTAACTCAACTTAACAGTAAGTATTACCCACTAAGACATGAATACTAACGGAAATGTGTAATATAGTATTGAGTTTAGTGTGTTAACTTAAGCGAAAGGAGATAAAGATCGTATTCTCCAGACAAGTACACTTACCATTTAGTATCGACATATTAATTGCATTATTGCTTTATCACTGTATCTTAACGAAAAGAGTTTTGATTCATAAAAATTAATAGCAATAATTTATCCCTAGACATAATATAAGTACAAGAAGAAATAGCAGTCTTAGTAGTGGGGTTGAAAAATAAGACAATTATTTAAATAATAATATTAAATATGATACAAAGCAAGGCAATGAGCCACGACGAGTGCAACGTGACTTAATGATCACGTGATTAACGCGACCAATCGTATTAGTCTCCGGGTATGTGGTCACGTTGCACTCGGCGTGGATTTGAAACACACTCTTCAAGCCCCTCGCCAGGAACAACGTTTAATCTTACAACTGTAGCTCAAGCTTTTCAGACAATTCAAAATAGTGTCCGTATTTTTGTATGTTTTCGTTTTTTGTTGTTATAAATTTTTAGTGTTTTTGCCTTAATTGGCAGGTATGGATGAAAAGTGATTATTTTTTGTGACACTATGCTACTATTTAGGAATTAATTGTTAATTTTTAAGGTTTGTACTATTTTTAATTTAATTTACATTGTTAATTTTATTTTTAATTGTGTAATTTTTAGTCTTTACTATTTTTTAATTATCAAAAATATTAATAAGATTTTATTTTAGAGGATTTGATGTTGAAATTAATTAATTTTTAAATTAAATTTTATTTTATTATTATTTCAATTTTTTAGAAATAATTTTTTGAATTTTTTAAAAGATTTCAATTTAAATTTATGAAATACAAAATTTTTGCTTTTGATTAAAAATCAAGTTTTTGTTGAATTTTATTAAGTACAATGTGATTTTAGTTTTAAATCGGAATTATTTATTATTATTATTAATTTTAATTTCCAATAATAATAATCGATATTATTAAGAGAATAAGAAAAATTTTGTCTCTAGGATATTCAAGTGATAAAATCGGTTTTTTTTAGTGTAATTTAGTTTCATTGCAAAGATCTTGACTTGAATTTGTGCCTTTTTAAGGTTTCATCTCACCGATAGTCAATTTATAATGACAAGTATTTAGACTGCATTCGAAAATACTTTATCTCTAGATACATAATTAAGAAATGACCTTGTATTTTGTAAACTATTGACATTTATAAAGATATAAGCTCACCCCAACATTACACTCATCGAGACCTTTCATTTGAGTACCCACATCAATTTTTCATATATTTTATACATTTATATATATGTATATATGAAAAATATATCAAAATGCATGTGAGTACTCAAATGAAGGCTCTTGATGAGCGTAACATCGGGATGAGCTTATATCTTTAAAAACGTCGATAGTTAAGAAAGTACAGTGCAATTTAACAAAAGTCATTATTTAATAAAGCAAAATTGTATTTATTTATAGTTCACAAGTCACGGCGGTCACATAGTGATTGCAAGGTTGCTACACTGATAAAAAAATTGACTTGACTCAAGAGCCAAACTCTTGAACCAAGAATTCCATTTTGAAGAAAAATATTTTCTTGAGTCAAGAGAATAAATTCTTGACTCAAGAAAATTTTCTTAGACCAAGAATAATTTCTTAGCTCAAGAATTTATTCTCTTGACTTAAGAATATCATTTTCTTCAAAATGGTATTCTTGGTTCAAGAGTTTGGCTCTTGAGTCAAGTCAATTTTTTTATCACTGTAGTAATAATAATAAATAAAAGTTTTATAGTAATATATAAGATCTAATTATAATTCAACTAATAATAGCTTTCTGTTATCAGAATTCTGACAGAATCATCCAGCCATAAATTGTTTTCATTAAAATCAATTCATTCACCGATATACAAAGTGACTTTTTATAAAATTAAAATATTTTCCTACGGTGACAAATAACAGTGATATAAATAATACCTAAAAAAAGAAGAATAAGACCAGAGAAAATAATAAAAAAAGAAAATCAAATAAATGATTATTATTTTTGCACGACGACAGACAATAGCGTTAGTTCTCAGTGTCTATAACCTTGTGCTACTGACGGCGATGTGAGAAGTAGAAGTGATCGATTCAGCGGTGAAACCTATTGACTAATTTTTAACGCGATTGTAACCCGGTCTCTCGTCAGCTCTTGTCTCTTGTCTCTTATCTCTTGTCTGTCTGAAAAACCCCGATAATTACTGTGCCGACTTGAAGACTCGATCGTAATTATTAAATAGTAGACTCAGACAATAAAGAATTTCTCGATCTATTGTTTCTCCCCTCTACTCTTTTTTTTTTCCCGGAGTAAAACAAATCAATTTTTAATTAATTTTTCAATTCACCCTTTCGAAAAATTCATTCAATAGTTGCGCAAGACATCTTTTTTTGTCTATTGTTTATTGATATATTTAAGTCCAATGTACATGAAAATAAAACAGAGAGAAAGGGAACGATTAAGTAAATGTGTATAATAATATTAGCACGTTACCGTACACGTGACTCCGCCGGCAGAGTTGAATAAATAAATTTAAAATAACTTTAAAAAAGACTTTCTCTTAGGATACTGCGCTCTCAAAGCAGCCCGTTGTTTCTTATGCGGTTCTTTATTCTATTCGCCCTGTAGCTCCAATAGCAACAGCCGCTGTTACTTTACGATCTGGCAACTGTTTATGTAAACAGAGTATATGGATCATTATTACTTAATAGTTGCAATGTTATAACATACTTCGGGTAATCCGAAGTAATGAGCTGTCAGTTTACCATAAATGCCTGGGAACTAAATTTAGTTTACTTTTGAGCGAACAATACTTCGTATTTTCTTCTATTACACTGATAAAAGGATTTGTTTATAGTTAAAAATATTTGTTAATATTTAAAAAATCATTTATTAGAGACCACTTTTTAGTCCTTAACAAATGTTTCTTAGTATTTAAAAAGATTTATTAATATTTAATAAATGAATATCAGATTTATTAAATACAAACAAATCATTTTAAATACCAAGAAATATTTGTTTAATACTAAAAAGTGGTCTTTAATAAATGATTTATTAAATTTTAACAAATATTTTTAACTATAAACAAATTCTTTTATCAGTGTATTTAGAGCAAAATTTTGTAAAATAATCATAAGTAATTACTGTGCTAAAATAAAAATTAGGGGGGGGGGGGCAGCAAATTAGGGAAGCAGTGCCACCTACTTCAGCTGAGAAAAAAATTTTCTCACCTTGAGAAAATTTTTCTCTTGAATATTTGATACCCATTTTATATTATTTTAGCGTGCAATTATACATATTGAATGAAAAAAATGATTCAACATTATTTGATCTTCCCATTTGATATGTTAATCAATAAAAATATTAATGAAAATTTACTTCTATCTTTATATTTAATTTTTTGGAGCAAGAGGCTGAATTTTCTCAAAACAAAAAGATTTTCTTGACTTAAATAAATTTTCTTGGATCAAGATACATATTTCTTAAAACCAAAGAGTTAATTTTGTTGGAATAAGTGAAATTTCTTGTGTCAAAAAGAAAATTTTTTTTTCGCTCAAGGAAATAATTAGGAAGAAAAATATTTTCTTGGCTCAAGTGAACCTTTTTTTATGTGTAAACTAACCATTCTAAAAGAATGTCTTTTTCAAATAACTTCGAAATTTATTCTCGGATAATTTTTGATGTCATAATTTAACTATCAATGCTCAGAAAACTGTGTCAGAGGCCGCCAATTTCTTCAAAATCATTTGGTGGGCTTGTGAGATATTTAATTTAAAAAGTAAGATGTTCAGGCCTACAAGATCATTCAACTTGAAAAAATTTTCCTGAATCCCTAAACCAAGAAAGAGAGTGCAAAAAAATTACGAATGTTTTTTTTCGTGCTATTGCTTGGAATTGCGTGAGAACTATGTCTAAAAAATTTTTCACCAGGAGATCCAAAAATTAGAATCTTCTCAAGGGAACTCTTTTTTTTTATCTTGATATTATTTTTACTCAAGCGAAACCCGTCAAAAATTACTACAAAATTAAAAAATTTTTTTTTGCTACCTCAATTTTTGTTAGAAGTATATTGCGTCAACTATAACAATGTTTCTTTTTTGGGTGATTTGTTCATCTCTTTGGGTTCTTTCGTAGACTTATCGATAGGAAAATGTTATTTTTTTAACGACATTTCATTTTCGGATAATGAAATTTTTTTTTCACTTTTTCAGGGGGTACCACATTTTGACCGCAAAAAAAAAAAATTTTTTTTCTACGGCAACTTAAAATTTGATTATTTTCCTTCAATTACGACTGAAAACGAGAAAAATCAGCATATTTAAGTCCTTAAAATCATAACGGTTTCTTAAGTACCCCATTTTGCCCCCCCCCCCCTCCCCTAATTTGATTTTTAAGAAAAATTTTTTAATCAAAAATTATTTTGAAGAATTTTATTGTTTTAATTCAAGAAAAAAATTATTGAATCTCATAAAATTTACTTAAATTAAGGAAAAAAATTTTTAATAATAATAAAAAACACAAATTTTTTTAATTTTAAAAATTTTTTAAAACATTTTAAAATAAAACTAAGCGCTCAACAATTTTTTTGTTCATAAATTAAGTTGAAAAATTTTTTGAAATAAAATAACATTAAAAAATAAAGATTTTAATTATTTTTATACTTAAAATTTTTGTCTTAACTCTAAAAATTTTTTGACACAAGCTAAAATTAACACTAAGTGCCAAAAGAGTCTTTTATTAATAAATTGACATAAGAAAATTTTCTAAATAATAATAAATTTAATTTTAGTGAAAAAAAAGAACAAACTTTATTATTAACAATAAATTTAAGTCAAAAAATAAGATATGAAGAAATTTTGTAAGTAAAAATAAATTTTAGTGAAAAAAAAGGGTGTGTAAAATTTTTTTAACTAAAAATAAATTGAATTATTTCTTAAAAAAATTATAAAAACAAAAATAACTTTATTTCCAGTAAAAAAAAAGATGTAAGAAAAATAAAAGGATGAATAAAAAATAAACCAGGAAAGATATGACCGGTAGCCGGCACAACAACCGCGGTAGGGGGGTACCGAGCTGTGAGGGCATAAAAGATGCCTCGATCACCCCGAACACGACAGCAAGTGGTACTGGAACGGCGACAACAACCACCGGAAGTGCAACGACTGGTGACAGAGGTAAACACACGGTTCATTGGTTCAGAAAAGGACTCCGTCTACATGACAATCCCTCTCTGAGAGAAGGTCTCAACGGAGCCAATACCTTCCGATGCGTTTTTGTGATTGATCCCTGGTCAGCTGGAAGTAAAAGCATCGGTATCAACAAGTGGAGGTTCTCTCCTTTCCATTTTTTATTAACAATTCTTTCACTTATCAAAGATACTACAGATTATATCTGCACAGATTTCTCCTCCAGTGCCTGGAAGATCTCGACGCCTCGCTCAGGAAACTGAACTCGAGGCTGTTTGTGATTCGCGGACAGCCGGCAGACGTCTTGCCGAAGATCTTCCGTGAATGGGGGACCACTAATCTCACTTTTGAAGAAGATCCCGAGCCCTTTGGCCGCGCGAGGGATCATAATATTACCACGCTTTGTAGGGAACTCGGAATTTCAGTTCTTCAGATGGTCTCTCACACTCTTTATAAATTAGATGAGTGAGTTTTTATTTTACATTTTTTGGTAATTATTGATGTGAAATTTTGGGGATTAGTTATGCAATAAGTTAACGGTGGTACATGTTAAGACGGATTAGATTAATATGTCAGATGTCTGAAGTCCGTACTGATAGAAGGATTAGTAATATTTAGTTAGATTTAGTAATTGTTGATGAATTATTTTTTTACAGATGATTTAATGAATTGTTATTTGTAGTTGATAAATTATTTACTAATCTATATTATTAAGAGAATAAGAAAAAAATTGTCTCCAGGATAGTCCAGATTCGAAAATGCTCTATCTCTAGATACATAATTAAGAAATGACCTTATATCTTGCACAGTAAAAAATTTTGCGTCATTGCGTCAAAAAATTTTGTGTTAAAAATTTTTGTGTTAAATATTTAACACTTTTATGTGTAAATTTAACATTAATTGTGTTAAATTAACACAGAAAAATGTTAAAATAACACAAAAAAGTGTTAAATATTTAACATAAAAATTTTGAACACAAAATTTTTTGACGCAATGACGCAAAATTTTTTACTGTGTGTGAACTATTGACATTTTTAAATATATAAGTTCACCTCAACATTACACTCATCGAGACCTTTCATTTGAGTACCCACATCAATTTTTCATATATTTTATATATATTATACATATGTTTATATGAAAAATATATCAAAATGCATGTGGGTACTCAAATGAAAGCTCTTGATGAGTGTAACATTAAGATGAGCTTTTATCTTAAAAAATGTCAATAATTAAGAACTGACTTTGCTTTCTTGTCAACTAATGATATTTTTGAAGATAAGCTCATTCCGATATTACACTCATCGAGACCTTTCATTTGAATATCCACATCAATTTTTCATATATTTATATATATTATATATATAAATATATGAAAAATATATCAAAATGCATGTGGGTACTCAAATGAAAGCTCTTGATGAGTGTAACATCGGGATGAGCTTATATCTTTAAAAACGTCAATAGTTAAGAAAATACAGTGCAATTTAACAAAAAGTCATTATTTAATAAAACAAAATGTTCTTTATTTATAATTTACAAGTCACGGCAATCACATAGTGACTGCAAGGTTGCTAGTGTTTATTAAATATTTTTGAACGAATGATTTAATAAATTTTTTATTATTTTCTAAATAAGTTAATAAATATAAGTTGACTATTAATGAATTATTTATTAATTAATATTTACAGTTTTCTTCATAAAAAAATGTCTCAAATAAAAATAATCCATAAAAACTGATAAATAATGGATGAAAAATATTTATCAAAAGTTAAATAGTAATAAAATTTATTTAACAAATGAATAGATTATTTTTAAATAAATTAATTTATTAAAAATGAAGTAACTTTTTCTATCAGTGCACCCTTCAAGCGACAATGTCAGTCTCTATCGTCATAAAATTCTCGAATCAACCCTTAAAATCCGTCAATTGGGGTCCGATTGACTTTTTGAAACCACCCAAAGTCATAAAAATCAATCGGCTTTTTATACAAAGTTGTCAACTTAATAAAACAAAATTCTAATAAAATTCACTAAACATAACGTAAAATCAATTAACGTGTTCATTGGCATTAAAAGAAATATGCCGCGCGAGCGTAATAATTTTCCGTCAAATCAGCAAAAGGAAAAAAAAAATATGATTCGACAATGAACAGTCGTACGGATGAATATAATTCGTTATCTATCTCGTCCTAGAATAGAGTGCATAAATATCTCGGTAAAAAGTTTACGAGCTTGGATTTTTATGTAGTTTTTTGGTTTTTGTTTTTAGTTTTATCACCCGGCTGGTTTTGGTGGAGCCCGTGCCCTTTCGACGTTTCTCTCTCATATTTTGTTATCCACAAACATCTATCACACGTTTCCAAGATAGAGTAGTACAAGTTTAAATGCCAGGCTCGTAGGTTTTGCGTTTAATTCTCACGCACGGTTTGATACTTCGTTATAATTCGAGCCTCTTCATTTCCATTTCCCTCGGGAATCTCTTAATCTCTTTGATGCGCCAGGTGCGCTATTGTCGGTCACATATATTTTTACTCTTTTTTTACATACACTTCCCATTTATTTAAATGTACCGTGTAACTACATTTTTTTATTTTATTTTTTTAATGTTTTTTTTATTTTCATTTTTTCAGTCTGAGTTGAGTGACGGGATCTAGTGATCCTCGAGTAAAAAATTAAATTATTTTTTTTTTCTACTTAATTATAAAATTAGAAAAAAAATTTTTTCAGGTTATCATTTTTTTTTAGAAAAATTAAATTTTTTTTTATATAAAGAAAAAGTAATTATAAAATTCAATTTTTATAAAAATTATTATTGTTGTTTTTTTTTAAAGAATTTTAGACAGAAATGGAGGAAAGCCACCATTAACATATCACCAATTCCAAAATATCGTCGCAGAAATGGACCCGCCGGTACCTCCGGTACCTACAATAACCGCTGAGTGTATCGGCGACGCATTCACACCCCTCAGAGAGGACCACGACGACCTGTATGGTGTTCCAACCCTCGAAGAGCTCGGTAAGATACCTCCGGTTCGCAGGATCAAATTTTCGTCCTAACATTACTTTATTAAATTTTTGGTAGTTATTTTATATAAACATCAAATGAATAACTAAAAATGAACAGTTAGAGAAAAAATATCGATCTAACCCTTGAAGCGATCAGTGAGTAAAGAGATTGAATACGGCTGGTTATTATTCCCTCAGGGTTTGATACAGAGGGTCTCCAATCTTCAGTGTGGGTCGGAGGCGAAAGCGAGGCACTGGCACGACTGGAGCGACATTTGGGTCGCAAAGCCTGGGTCGCGAGCTTCGGAAGACCCAAAATGACACCCCAGTCTCTGTTGCCCAATCAGACCAGTCTGTCGCCTTATTTACGATTCGGTTGTCTCAGTACCAGGCTCTTTTATTATCAACTTAGAGATTTGTATCGCAAGGTTTGAACTTTTATTGACCCGCCGGTTTAAAATTATTTTTTGAACCAATTCTATTGTTAATTTTTTACTGTTTAGATAAAAAAAGCTTCCCCGCCACTTTCTCTTCATGGACAATTGCTCTGGCGAGAGTTTTTCTATTGCGCAGCAACTAAAAATCCAAATTTTGATCGGATGCAGGGGAATCCTATTTGTCTGCAAATTCCTTGGGATAAAAACAATGAAGCTCTTGCCAAATGGGCTAATGTGATTATTATTATTATAATTATTATTATTATTAAGATTAAAAATCAATAGTAATAATAATAATATCATATTAATGACAATAATTTAAAAATACTCAGGGGCAAACAGGATTTCCGTGGATCGACGCAATAATGACTCAATTGCGTGAGGAGGGTTGGATTCATCATCTCGCCCGTCATGCAGTCGCTTGTTTTTTGACAAGGGGCGATCTCTGGATCTCTTGGGAAGAAGGAATGAAGGTATCAAATTAAAATACTCTTAGATGTATTGTTCTCTATTCTTCGTGAGATTCTTACTAATTGTCATATAACATAATAATTATATTTCTTCAACATTTTTACCCTAAAAAATTTAATAACAATATCTATCGCTACCCAAATATAGAATTTTATTAATTAATAATTATTTAGATATTCGACCAACTATTACTCGACGCAGATTGGTCAGTCAATGCCGGTATGTGGATGTGGCTCTCTTGCAGCTCATTTTTCCAACAATTTTTCCATTGTTACTGTCCAGTCCGGTTCGGCCGCAAAGCCGATCCAAATGGCGATTACATCAGGTAGCTTTTATATCCTTTAATACTTACATTATTCTATTATTTATTTTTTCATTCTTTCTTCTTTATTTTATCAACCAAAAAATAATAATTACACTAAGAAAAAATATAAATTATCTATAGAAAAAAATTAAATTAATTTTCTGACAAAAAAATATCGAAATTTATTTTTATTATAATGAAAAAAAAATTAAATATTGAATTTCTTTTAAATTCTGGTCAATTTTGAGTGTTTAAATTTTTTTGGTAATTATTTACAAGTGGGGTCTACCCGATTTTGGACCATAACTAGGTGAAAAATTAACATTTTCAAATTTTTTTTCTCTGCTTGTTTTTACGGCGCATTTATGATAAAAAATGTCGTGAAAGAAAAAAATAAAGATTTCGATAGCTTTTTTGCTTTCAAAAGTCGGAAAAAATTTTGGCTCTGATGTTTTTGGATAAAATTTCTATTTTATCTTTTTTTTATATATTTGTTTTTAAAAAGTACATAAAAAAACAACTAATTTAAAAAAAAAAGGTGAATATCACAATTTTCTAAAAAATTTATAAATTTTTTTTTAAATTTGTAAAATTTGTTAAAATTTTGATAATTAATTTTTTTTTTTAATTTGTTCATTTTTTTAATGTATTTTTCAAAAAAAAAGTATATCAATAGAATCAAATAGAAATTTCGTTCAAAAAAATGAAATTTAAAATGCTTGACCCCACTTGTAAATATTTACCAACCATTTTTGTTCCAAAATCTTAGAATTAAAATTAGTTAAAATTGTGATAATCAACTTTTTTATTTTAATTGTTCATTTTTTTATGTATTTTTCAAAAAGAAATATATCAATAAAATCAAATAGAAATTCCGTTTAATAAAATGAAAATTAAAATGGTGGACCCCACTTGTAAATAATTACCAAAATTTATTTTTATTATAATAAAAAAAAATTAAATATTAAATTTTCTTTAAATTCTGGTCAATTTTGAGTGTTTAAAATTTTTTTTCTCAGTGTAATAATAAACAAATAATTTTTATGTCTGTTTTCAAACCCCCAAAAAAAAATTGATGAATCAAACTTAAAAAAAAAAAAAAACAAAAAAATAGACGATATTTGCCAGTCCTGAAGAACTACCCTACACGTTACATTCACGAGCCGTGGGTGGCGCCTCTATGCGTCCAGAAGTCCGCTAAATGTATAATCGGGCGTGATTATTCGCTGCCGATGGTTAATCACAGCAAAAGCTCAAGGATAAACATCGAGCGGATGAAACAGGTCTATCAGCAACTCAGCAAGTACCGCGACAACGGTGAGTGTAAGTTGGCGCTAACTATTTTTTATTAAGTTAAGTTAAAGCACCGAGCTCTCCTCCCCCGGAGGACGGAGAAGATATTTCTCCGCCTGCTCACACTCACACTCGCTACCTTTGTATCACGAAACTCGAATCTTCCTCTCTCTCTGTCTCTGCGAGGGTGTCTCTGTCGCTGGAGTATCTGGCGCCCAACATCCAGTGCCCCAGTGGCTCACTACTACTGGGTTTTACTACTTATACACCCTCGGCCCTCAGGCTGTAGCTCTCAAGCTCGGCTCTGCCCCCAATGCTCCACTTTACCCGAATCGATTCACCCCGTCTGACAGAGAGAAAGAGAGAAAGATGGAATGATAGGGAAGGAGATAAAAATGTTCATGTAGCATTTAGGTAAGTAAGCTAGTGTTACTTTGTCTCAATCTTACTTTTGTAGGAATTGAAAAAAAGTATATATAATAGTAATAATATATTATTGTATGTATGGATAGAAAAAAAAGTTTTTGTGAGAGAAATTCTTTTTTAAACATTTTTTTTTTTTATTATTTTTGTATCGATGGGCTTGATAAAATACACTCAAGTAGACGAGCGTGACTAACAAGACATTTTTATTTTTATATTTTTTAAATTCACTTCACTTGGACTACGTGGTTGCTGCATGAACAGGAATCATCGCCAACGGGGAAACTCTAGGTGACAAATTATTTGTTTTTTATTGTTATTATTATTATTATTTTTATTTAAAATTAAAATATTTATTTGAAAGTAAAATTAATAAAAATTTGATATTTTATTGAAAATCAAAATTTGTTATTTCTTTTATGTTTTTTGAAAACTTTTAAAAAATTTTCGGTAATTATTTACAAGTGAGGTCAACCCCATTTTGGGCCATAACTAGGTGAAAAATTAACATTTTCAATTTTTATTTAATTCTACTTGTTTTTACGGCGCATTTATGATAAAAAATGTCATGAAAGAAAAAAATAAAGATTTCGATAGCTTTTTTGCCTTCAAAAGTTGGATACAATTTTGGCTCTCATGTTTTTGGATAAAATTTCTATTTTATCTTTTTTTGATATATTTTTTTTTAAAAGTACATAAAAAATCAAAAAATTAAAAAAAAAAAAAATTAGAAAAACGGTTGACCCTAAAGGCCATCCCTGCAACTTCCCGCTAATTTCATATTTAAGCGCTCAAAATTGCACAATGGTGACATTCTACGCAGTTTTCAGGCTTCATAAAGAATCTTTAAGTTTTAATCGATCGAAGTAGGAATTTCGATGTAATTCCGAAAAAACATTTTTTTCGGTTTTTTTTCGACAACGATAACTCACGAACGAATCAACCGATTTTGACCGGGCTAGTGGCGATCGACGTGGTTTTTTTATGTTAAGAGCTGATTAGTTTTTGGAATTGATCAGTAAAACCATTTAAAAGTATTTCCAAAAAAACCACATTTCAAAAAATTTTTTGTCCAAATTATATTCAAAATCTAAGTTTGTTCAAGCCCTTTCGAATGGCACCAACCGCGATGAAATCGGTCGAGCCATTCAAAAGTTATGAGAGGTTTACATACGGCCACACACACACACACACACACACACACACACACACACACACACACACACACACACACACACACACACACACACACACACACACACACACACACACACACACACACACACACACACACACACACACACATACATACATACGAACATCACCGCGGAAACATTCGGGGAGGCTTCCTAGGACCTCAAAACGTTAACATCTGTTGAAAACTCGATTTTCGAAAAACGGGGTAAAACCAATAACTTCCCGATTTTTGAAAATTTTCAATTTTCTTAGCGGGAAGTTAAAAAGTTGAATATCACAATTTTCTACAAAATTTATAAATTTTTTTAAAAATTTGTTAAAATTGTGATAAACAACTTTTCTTTTTTTTATTGCTCATTTTTTTATGTATTTAAAAAAAAAAAATATATCATTAAAATCAAATAGAAATTTCGTTAAAAAAAATGAAAATTATAATGGTTGACCCCACTTGTAAATATTTACTAAATTTTCTCTAAAAAATGGATGTAATAATAATATAAATTAGGTAAAATGCAATTTCAAAATTAATTAATTTTAATATCAAATTTTTTAAGGGTGATCTTAATAATATTTTTGAAAATTTAAAATATTGTAAAAAAGTTTTTTTTCTACTCTTTAAATTTCAAAAAATAAAATTTTTTTAAAATTTGTTTCAAAATTTTGAACAATTAAAAATAATTAAGGATATATTTTTTTGGCTAATATTTTATAAAAATTTATCTGAACATAAACGTGTAAAAATTTTTCATTGTAAATTAAAAAAGCGCAAATTAAAGTAATGATCATGATAAATGACCAAAGATAAAAAAATGCATAGGTAGTAGCAATACTTTGAAATATCTGCAATATAGATCGGATTAGTGTACGTAGATACAGGATATAGTAACTAAAACTAAGAGGACAAGTACTTTGTAAATAAATTGATTGAGTTAATTAATTACAAAGGTCTGATGAGGATCATTGGGCATACATCAAAGCCAGCCGAGGAACAAGAGGCGATAAAAAAACAAGCTTTATCCCCTCATACATCTGCTGCCACCGACGATAAAAAAATGATTACCAATTCTTTCGACCCCACCATTCTCCCCAACGAATAGCTTTTATAAATTTTATCATACGCTAAATAAATAATTTCTCATATATATTTATAAACACTGATCATTATAATTTAAATATCATTTTTTTTTATTTTTATAAATAAAATTGTTCAAGTAGTTCTTGACCGGCAATTAAAATCGTGCTATTTAATATTTTTTCTCTCAATAATTTAAGCTTTAAAAATATTATTAAAATACAAGCGAATACTTTTTGAAAGCCACATTGATTTATGTTAATTATTAAAAAAAAATAATTTTTTTTTTCAAATAAATTGGAAATTTAGAATGAAATCGGATTTGATTAAATTTTTTTCCAAACTTCAAACAAAGAACTTCAATCATGTTACGGCTTTTATTTAGAAACATATAAATTTAGCTTCCACGTCAATGTTTATCGTGTGTAGTACCTGCTTGTAAGTCAATCATGATTAAATGATTGATAAAAAACAATAATTTACGTTTTAAAAATAAAATGCGGGACGGAAATATTCCCCCGTTTTATTTAGAACTTTTTTTATTGAAAAATAAACTCCGTGGTTTATTGGATTATTTTATTAAATTTTTTTAAGCACTTGAGGTTTATAAAAACCCGCAATTTTTAAATCAATAGTTCAAAAAATAAATTTATTTTTTTTATGTTATTTATAGAATACTAAGTTAGTGGTTAAAATACATGCATATATTTTTGTAAAATGTAAAACTTTTAATAATGTACTATTTAATTATTTTAAGAAAAAATAGTGTAATTTTTTACATAAAAAAATGTATAAGAAATTTTTGTTATTGAAAAAAATATTAATGAAAATACAAATCATTAAGTATTATGTTTTTGGTGTTTAATATTAAACCGTTTTTGCAAAATTAAAAAATTGTGACTCTAAAATAAATTAAGTAATTTTAATTAATAAAAAAATTATCTATATTATTAAGAGAATAAGCAGAATTTTGTGGCCAGTATATTTATATGATAAAATGGGTTTTTATGGTTAAATTTGGTATCGTTGGAAAAGTATTGACCTGGAGTTGTGCCTTTTCATGGTTTCATATCATTCTCACCAATAATCAATTTATGATGATAAGTATTTAGGCTGCATTCGAAAATGCTCTGTCTCCAAATACATAATTAAGAAATGACTTTGTATCTCGTGAACTATTGACATTTTTAAAGATATAAGCTCATCTCGATGTTACACTCATGAAGACTTTTCATTTGAGTACCCACATCAATTTTTCATATATTTATATATATTATATATTTATATATATTATATATTTATATATATTATATATTTATATATAGTAAATATTTATATATATTATATATTTATATATATTATATATAAACAATATATCAAAATGCATGTGGGTCATTCCATGTCAAATCGACCAATAGTTGGAATCGAACCCTTTCGATTTGGATGAATTTTGGTCAGAAGTTTTCTTTTATCATAAAACGAAGTTCTGCCAAAGGAAAAAAAATCAAAAAATTTTTTTCGAAAGATATGCAAATTGAAAATTTCGCGATTTTTCCAGTTTTTCAATTTTGTTTTTGCAATATCTTGAATGCTATTATAGATACAGGAATGGTCTTTCGTTTGTTTAAAAGGGGACACTTGGGGCTATTGAAAAAAAAAATATTTTGGAAAAAAATTTTGAAAAATGCCAAATTTGTCAAATTTTGAATTTTTGAAAATCGTCAAAAGTGAAGACCGCCATTAAAATTTTGGCTCATTTTTTTTGTATGATACCTTGTAATGATCTTAAAAGATCCTGAAATTTTTGGATAGGGGTTTTTTTTTTTTTAATATGAATTTTTGAATTTAAAAAAAAAAATTTTTTTTGTTTTTTGCAACTTCTATAAAAGGTAAACTTATGCAGATACATAATATTGTAATTTTGAGTATTTAGAAATCAAATGCACGACGTGGAAATATTAAATAATAAATTAATTTCAACTTTTTTTTATTTTTTGGACATAATCTTGCATCCTTAAAATAAGTCATCGGGATGATTTTATATCTTTAATAACGTCAATATTTAAGAAAGTACAGTGCAATTTAATATAAGTCATTTTTTAATAAAGCAAAATTTTATTTATTTATAGTTCACAAGTCACGGCAGTCACATAGTGCCTGCAAGGTTGCTAGTTTTAAATTAATTAATAAAAATTTTAAAAATAAATTTTTTTACCTTTCTTCCTGGAATAAAAAGGAGGAATAAAAAGAATAAAATTTCATGTCAACAAATGATATATTTTTAGTGCCTATACAGTGAGTTTTGGACTCTTCTAGGTTTTACATTACATTTCTCATTAGATTTAAACAATTACAAATGAATATCTTGTTGTTGTTTGTTATTTATTATTTCTTCTTAAACACTCAAAAACAGAACTAACGTTTCATCATATTAATATTATTATTATTTATATTAATTTATAATTAATTATCCATTATTCATTATTGTTATTTATTAATTATTAATTTATCATTAAATTATTAATAATAATTATAATAATTAGTGTCAATTATTCGGTCGATTCTCACAAATGATTACATATTATATATTTAATATTTAATCACGTACATGGTTATTTATTTATTTATTATTTTTACACAATTTCCAACTCAATTTAATAAATTTATCAATTAATCCATTTATTGTAAATTAACCACGTCGTTAATGTTGAACAAATCGTCGCTAAATTATTTTTATTTTATTCATATAAATATTTATATGCATATATATTTATAATACTCAATATATATTTATATAATTATATATACATATATTTATTTAGTTATTTATTATTTTATTGTTATTATTATTCTTACTTCCACTTTATTAATAATAATAATTCGCAATAACGTTTTATAGGCTCGAATAATAATTATTTATTTTATTTTATAATTATTATTATTATTATAACGACATTACATACATCCGAATTGATTCATTAAGATTTATAAATTACTCTTTTGTTGTTTCATACCTTTGGTATTAATATTTATTAACTTTATTATTTTTATTACATTTAACTAGTTTCCACATTTCTTCAACGCAACTCTACATTTTCCGCACGAATTTCATTTCAAGGTCTATGTATCTACATACACACATACATATTTACATACATGTATATGTATATGTTTATACATACATTTGTGTTCAAGTGAGTACTCACGAGAGTTTAGAGAATTCTTCTCTCATTTTTTACTTTCAAAAACTCGAGTTTTTAGACTTTTAGTACGTGGTAATAATTAATATTAATAATAACAATAATAAAAAATTTAGAATTTTTTTTTGGCTTATCACTGTTTAAAATTTTATAATTAACAATTTTTATGTTAAAAATTATTGCAATTTCATCTTTAATAAAGTCAAATTTATTTTTCGGTGATTTTTGGCAACAAAAAAATTTTTATTCAAAAATTTTATCAGTAATTTTTTGACTTTCGAAATTATCAATTTTATAAAAAAAAAAAATTTTAAGTTCAAAAATTAAAACAAATTTTTTTTTGTATAAATTTGAAAAATTTCAAGATCACATTGTTTCATTGTTTGATATTTTTGGCACCAAAAAAATTTTTTTACCAATTCTTGAATAAAAAATTTGAATTTTTTGACTTTGAAAATGAAAAAAAAAATTATCCTTAGTAATAAAGTTATACAATTTTGATTTTCAAAATTTTTAACAGTGATTTTTATTAAAAAAAATTTTTTTTAATATTAAAAAATTAAATAAAATAAATTTTTAGTAAAAAATTTTTATTTTTTGTTATTATTACTATTATTATTATTACTATTATTATTATTAGTATTATTAATATCAATATTATTATTAAAAACTTGTCATATACCTTTTCCAATACCTCAAAAACGGTTTAGTTATTCAACAATAAAATATTACTTTGTTTCTAATAAGAAAAACCGATAACAGCGTATGTAATAAAATCGATGATAATATATCGTAATTATTAAACCGCCGTCACCGCGTCGCTAGTCGTTGGGTCTTAAAAATAAAAAAAATACTTATAATAAACAAATACGACAGCGACAACCCGTTCATGTAAATCGTTAAATAGACTTTATATCTTCAATTATCATTATCAATATTATTCCATTTAGTTATTAATGTACCACTTTAAACTATTTTGTCAAAAATTGGCTGCCGCCGTAATAAGTACTTTTATTTATTAGTAATTATTATCACACACACGCAAATAAATTTATTCACAAGCGTCCACCTTTATAGTTTTCATAGTCGTTACTTCACAACACTATTTATTTATTTACTTGTTTATGTTAATGACAAACGTCATTATTTATTTTATTATTTTTACATGTCCAAAATCTTGTCTTAAGTATTACAACATTTTAGTTTTTATTTTTAATTATTAGTCGCTCTACGGTGTTCCACTAATAACTTCAAGGTTTAGACCTTATTTTGTTTGCAATTATTTATTTCAGTTATTTGCATTAAATATCAATCGGCTATTTTATTTCGCACACACAAATATTTTTCGGTAAATTTATGATTTTTCTAATCAAAAAAATATTT
Organism: Cotesia glomerata; assembly: GCF_020080835.1. Taxonomy (NCBI): domain Eukaryota; kingdom Metazoa; phylum Arthropoda; class Insecta; order Hymenoptera; family Braconidae; genus Cotesia; species Cotesia glomerata. Next base: position 9,373,746 of record NC_058160.1, read on the forward strand.
CAACTCATATAAAAAAAATAATTAAAAATATTTAAGTCAAAATTTTCTAAAAAAAAACTTTTGACCTTTTTTGGAATTCTTTTATAAAAAAAAAATCAAAATTCTCAAAAAAAAACTTTTGACCTTTTTTTAAAATTATTCAGCATAACTTTTAATAAAAAGTTAAATTTTATTAATAATTTAAAAGATAAATTTTATTGAAATATTTGTCAAAATTCTTAAAAAAAAAAAAAAAAATTATTTATTTTAACTTCACAAAAAAAAAAAATAAATAAAAATAAAAATTTCAGCTCTTTAAATTTTTTAATAATTTTAAATAAATTCCAAAAAAATTCAAATTTTCTTCACTGATTTTTTTTTTTAAGAAAAAATTCATTATAATAATTTAGCAAATCTCAACAGCGTACATAGAAAAGTAAAAAAAAATTCACTTCAAAATGACACTCCTTGTGTATATGCACAGCCCATACAGAGCTAATGCATCCATACTCACAAGTTTTAATATCCTAAGTAGATACATAAATACATATACAAAGACATTTCTTCTACCCCGTCGTATTATCATCCTCCTTTTCTTTCCGGTATCACACAATTCTGTGCGTAAATCTCAGCAAGAAAGGGAGAAGGAGTCTTTATTATCATTATCATTATCATTATTATTACTTTATTTTCATTATTACTATTATTATCATTGTTGTCATTGTTTTGAATAAAAATAAAGCACGAGCGCGAGTAAGAGCCGAGCAAGAGAAGGAAACTAAATAAGCAGATTAATTGCCTTTCCTTTTCAAACTTGTCATCATTAGCCGTTGATACAATCCCGACAGAGTTTATTTTTATTGGAAATTTTAATTACTTTTTTCATCTTTTGATTTTTACTTTAATATATTGAAATAATATTTTTAACGAGATCCGAGGCGAAACGAGACAATATTATGTTCAAAATTTGATTTGACAACACTCGTTCAATATTTGTTCAATTTTGTCATGAAAATTCAAAAATTTTATCTGCAAGCTACACTGATAAAAGGATTTGTTTATAGTTAAAAATATTTGTTAATATTTAACAAATCATTTATTATAGACCACTTTTTAGTCCTTAACAAATATTTCTTAGTATTTAAAAAGATTTATTAATATTTAATAAATGAATATCAGATTTATTAAATACAAACAAATCATTTTAAATACTAAGAAATATTGGTTTGATACTAAAAAATGGTCTCTAATAAATGATTTGTTAATTATTAACAAATATTTTTTTAATACAAATAAATCCTTCTATCAGTGTATAATTTTAACCGAGTATCGTCAAGTCAAATTTTTAAACGCATGTAATAATGAATTTATATGAATGAATTCTTAACCGTAAAATATTTACAAATTTTAAAATACACTGTATATTTTTTTTCGCGAAAATGACGCACAGAAAAAAATATTCAACTCAATATCCAGAACGCACAAGAAAAATTTTTTCTGTGTGAAAATTTCAATAAATAAAAATTAAAAATAAAAATTAATAAAACTATGTCTACATTAGTTTTATAATAATAAATTTATAATTATTTTGTGCATACGACTCGGCCGCTATTATGATTATTAAAAATTCATAACGCTAAATTACCATTAAATTATGTATTTAATATTAATATACATCAATCGGGACTTAGAATTTATTCATTAATTATTTTATAACTTATTATTAATATTATTATTATTTATTTGTTATTATTATTTAGTTCAATTGTACGGTATTATAAAAATGTAGTGAAACAAACAGAGGTGAATTTAAGACAGAGAGTAAGAGTGAGAGTTGTAGTGAAAAAGTTATCAAGATTGAATTTTCGTTAGAATTTTATACCGAAATAAAACGACGTTCATTCGACATGGCAATTGGATGTCACTAAGGGTAAAAGAAAAGTTGTAAGTGTAAGCCCGAGAAGACGAAGGGGATAAAGTTGAGATGAACGAAGCGATACAACTGGGGTGACGTTAAAGCGTTACGGGAATGTAAAAGCTTTTATACCTATATGTCTGTATAAAATCTGTCTCAAACTATCGAGAGATATAATTTGACGGTCAATCTGCTTTCCGATCAATTATTTTGATTTTTATTCCTAGATAATTATTTATTTATGGTGGGAATAATGGTAGAGGGGAAAAATTAAATTATTGCCGACTTTAGAGGATTTATTGAGGACAAAGGTAAAAATAGGTTTAAATTGAGGTTTTATAGAGGTCGGTTTCAACCTTAAACTGATACTTTTCTATCACTTTCGGCTTTCAACCTCAAGGGTGAGGATTCAAATGGGATTACTTTGAATTTTAGGGGTTTTCAATGTGATAGATAAAATTATAGGAAAATTCAACTGATAAAATTGTGTAAATTTTTGAAAAATTTTATTTTAATAATTTTTTATGTGATGGAAAAAAATTAAACTGCATTTTCGAGATGAAATTTGGAGAAAATTTTATTTGAAAAATTTTTAATGTGTTGGAAGAAATTTTTTAAATGATAAAAAAAAATTTTCAACTAAATTTTTAGATAAAATTCAAGAAATTTTTGGAAAATTTTACTTGAGAAATTTTTTAATAATAAAAAAAGATAAATTGAAGCTAATTTGATTTTAGGGTGAAAAAAGAAATAATATAAAAATGACTCGAATTTTTCAATACCAAGAAAGAAAAATTTTATCCTAAAAAAATTATTTTTTCAATAGATATTTTCACGCCTTACTTATCATACTTTTATATATTAATATTTATAAATAAATAATAAATATTCAAAACTAAAAAAAAAAAGCAAATAAGAATCAGTAGAAAACCTTTGAAAAAACCTCAACAGCTCAGAAACAAAGCATCGCTTGAAAATTAATAATTAATGGAACAACATTCAAATAAAATGCTTTGAAAAAAAATAACGAGGGTATATAAATAATCCGGTGAAACTCGAAAATATATAAATAATTAACACGAGTACAATTTAATTGACATTTTATCTCTCGATTAAATTCCTTAAACATTTTTCGCTCGAGCCCTATAAATAAATATTTAATAAAATGAACCGAGATTAAAATCCTCAAGTTAATTATTGATATCAACGAGATTTCATTTAATTCCGCTTCTTTTTCCTCTTTCTGCAGTAAATATTATTTCACTACAATAAAATTTCTCTATTTATTAATCAACTAAATAAAATGTAAAATTTAATTTAAAATTCAATTGGACGAAACGGGGACGGTTCTATTGTTAAATACACAAATAACTCTTATTATTATTATCATTATTCTTATCATTTAAATGGCGCTTCAATGAAAATCGAGAAAACAAAACCTAATAAGAAAATTAATTATCTTACACACACAAAAAACAAATTTGATGTTTTTTTTTTAGCGTCAAGTATTTTTAAAAAATTTATTGGTCTATCCTACAACGGCGTATTTTACATTTTATCAATAATTAATAATTAATACGGGTAACATTCTAAATATTAGGTCAACATTTATTATCAATTATCGTGTACTTAAAACTTATATTTATTCTATTATAATTATAATTATAATTATAATAATAAAGATGAGAATTAAATTTAAAAAACCGACGAACTTTTATTTATCTAGCTGTTATTTATTTATTTATTTAACGCTCTCGGTATTTGTTTAAAAACGTTCATGTGATTCAAACTAACAACAACAGCTTAACGACTAGTTATGTTTCTGGTTTTATTTACTTTCTAAGGCTTTTTAACCTGTTTTTTTTAACACATTTTTTTTTGTTTGTTATTCAGGATTTATTTTGACGCGACTTTAAAATTTTTATTCTTTTATTATTATTCGCTCGCTTGTGATTTTTTTTCTTATACTTATAAGGCAATATTTATACTAAAAAAAAAATAATAATAATAATAATAATCTATATTATTAAGAGAATAAAAAAATTTTGTGTCCAGGATAGTTATATGATAAAATCGGTTTTTTTAGTAAAATTTAGTGTCATTACAAAAGTCTTGACTTGAATTTGTGCATTTTCAAGGTTTCATATCATTCTCACCGATAGTCAATTTATCATGATAAGTATTTAGGCTGCATTCGAAAATACTCTATCTCTAGATACATAATTAGGAAATGACCTTATATTCTGTGAACTATTGACATTTTTAAAGATATAAGCTCACCCCGACATTACACTCATCAAGACATTTCATTTGAGTATCCACATCAATTTTTCATATATTTTATATTATATATATAAAATATATCAAAAGGCATGTGGGTACTCAAATGAAAGCTCTTGAAGAGTGTAACATCGGGATGAGTTTATATCTTTAAAAACGTCAATATTTAAGAAAGTGCAGTACAATTTAATAAAATTCATCATTTAATAAAGCAAAATTTTATTTATTTACAGTTCACAAGTCACGGCAGTCACATAGTGACTGCAAGGTTACTAGTCATAATAATAATAATAATAATAATAATAATAATAATAATAATAATAATAATAATAATAATAATAATAATAATAATAATCAATGATTAAATTAATAAATAAAAATGACATAACAGAGACGACTATTTCAGTTAAAACGTGAAGTAGTAGAGCAGTAGGCTGAAGTGTAAAAGAACGAGGAAATTAAAAAATTAAAAAAAAATAAAAAATGAGAGAAAATGGCGAGTGCAGGACGTGAGGAGCTTCGTAGGTACGTGGAATGTGTGGTGATACTATTATATATGTATATGAGAGCAGTAGATAGTAGATAGTAGAGGAAAAGAGAAAGGTGAAGAAGGAAGAGAATGATGAGAGCCACAGCGCGTGAAATTGAATTTTACGTCGAGCCCATTCGCGCGGCCTCATCTCGACCCGTCCCAGTCCCGACTTCCAAGGCTACCTTCTACCTTCCACCTTCCACCTTTGGGGATGATGCACCTATCTAATGCTCCTCATACTCAATATCGATTTTATATTTGTGTCACTCAAAAGCTGATTTATTTCTTCTCATTAAAGTCAATAATTAATTATCTTTAATTTTTATTTTTTTAATTTTTATTAAAAATAAATTTTTCAATTTTTTCATCAAAAAATTTTTTTTATAATTTTATAAATAAATAATTACTCCTTTAAACGAGTAATTAATTGGATAATAAAAATAATTTTATGTTACTGGTAATTGTTCACTTGAAGCTGCAATAAAATGTTAGGGGTGTAAACTCTGCTCGTCGGTTGTTGTTTTATATTTTCTCTCCACTAATCGCCCCAGTGTTTTTATTCGGTTTCACTCTACACTGAGTAACATCCGGTCAGCGAATGCGAATACCAGCACATTTTAGATCCTCTGAATAATCCTTCTATACATACTGTACTGTCCGGGTCACTCATCGATTCAATAAAATTTATATTAAAAAAAATAACGTAGTCTTCTTTTTATGAGGCACTAAATGTGTGACTGATCAAGGCAAGTAGAATAAAAAGAAGAAATAGAAGTAAAAAGTGGAAAATACGTCTCTGGAAAATGGAAAAATTTCAAAGAAAAGATCAAAAAATTGACAATGTTTAATTACTTTAAAAAATAAGTTTTAGAAAAAAAAGAAAATCAATTGAGCGAAAATAAAAATAAACAATAACAAAAATAAATTTTTATTAATAATAATATTATTATTTTTAAAATTTTAATAATAATAAAATAAAAAAAAAAAGGCCGAAACTTCTGTTTTATTTAAAGAACCATAAAATCTTTTCTTCCGAACAAATGCAACAAAGAGCAGTAAATCTTTCATCTCTTTACTTTAAACTTCATCCAAGCTTTTGCCCCTTTAAGCTTTTAGCTTTTTCAGATTTCTTAGGATTCAAAAACGCTGAAAATTTTTTCCTTTGAAAGGAAAAAAAAAAGAAGAACTTGTTCTTTGACTTTGTCTATTGGCATCTTCAGAAAAGAATAAACCTTGATTGAATGAAGCTTAAAATATCCGTCAAATCAGTTAAAGAAGAGCCAAATGAATGGAGCGCCATAAGCAAGTGAATGATTTATTAAAAATCTGTACTCGTAGTGAAGAGAGATAGCGGGATACAAATGGGCAAAATGGCGACGGGAAGCCAAGAAGAATCGGACATTACTGATAAAATGAATGAAGTAGATACAATAATAATAATAATTGTAATAATAGAATATTTGTTAATACAGTGTAAGAGTAAGGATGAGAATTATTTTACCGGAAAACGATTGATGCGAGAGTATACGGTATAGGATAGATAATATGGATATGAATACAACTAGAGTGGAAAACTGACAAAGATACTGCACATGTATAAATATTTATGTGTGTGTAAAGTTATACAGACATCTAAAGAACGTGGATGCAGAGAGAGATGAGAGATGAGGGAAGACATGGGAAAATCGAGCAACAAGACTATACGTAACAGTAATATAACAGTAAAGCTGGGCTGTTTCAGTGAGTAAAGAGCGCCCGAGTGAAGAGAGAAAGATTGTGTGAAGGGGAGGAAGAGAGAAACAGAACTCGGGAGATCAATACCAACTACCCTTTCTCTCTTTCTCAAGCTCCATACCATCAGTATGAGTATGAGTACGCATCCACTCCCTACACGTACAACATACAAGTACTTTTATCACTACTACAACAACTGAATTTACCTTTTTCACTTTTTACTCTACCCTTCTCTCTTTTATTTATCTGTGTTTGTTTTCTTCTGTTCTTTTATTATTTATTTAGCCTTCCTTTGACAGAGACTTTCGGATTTAGTCTTATCTGCTCCGATTTTCTGATCCGAAAGTATTTCGCGGATAGTATCACCATTTTATGGGTAGCGTGTGGCTGGGAAAGTTTGAATTTATGCCCGTGATTATGTCGAGTCGGACCTTGTCACCGGTGTAAAATGAGCCGAACGGATGTGTCAGGAAAGAAGGGATGAGTGAAGTTAATGCTGGATGGATGGGATGGATGAAAGAATAGATGGATGCAGATATAGATGTGGGTGGATAACAAGTTACGCTCCCTGTCATTGAAATGACATCTCGAATATCTTTTCGAACAATAGAGGCTTCAAATACTTCAGATTCGGATTGTTATTCAGGAGTTAGGGGAATTTAGTTAGTTTTTTCGTGAATAAGGTTCTTGGATAATGCTTTAGAGAGATAGGAGCGGTAAATACTTGGTCTAGTTACTATTTCGAGCAAAATGAGCCGGCGCACGACTTGATCGGTAGTTGGTTAATTTTTGATTAATTGATTTATAAAATATTAACGCGCTTTTTGGTTAGAAGGATGATTAGTTAGTGGGCGTTGTAGGTATTCATTGAAATAGGGGTTTTGTGATCTAGGTCGCAGTACAGGTGGATTTTTAAAATAATCAAATTTTTTTTTGTAAAAAATTAAATATTTTCTTTATGAAAGTATGAATTGAAATGGAAATTCAGTAGTTTTTTGGTAAATAACGACCTTGGATGCCGGCTTAGGGAGCTAGGATTAATAAATTCTTGGTCTAGATGTTATTACGGGTAAAATGAGCCGTCGCACGACTTGGTTAGTCGTCGGTTAATTTTTGATTGATTGGTTAATAAAATATTAACGCGATTTTTGTTAAGAAAGATGATTAGTTAGTGGGGGTTGTAGGTATTCATTGAACTCGGGATTTTATGATCTAGGTCGCAGTACAGGTTGATTTAAAAAATAAACAAATATTTATTTTTGTAAAAAATTGAATTTTCAAGAAAACAATTGTTTGTTTTTAATACCAATAAAATGATATTATTTTATCAGTTGAAGTATAAATCGAAATGGGAATTTATCGAAGATTGAAGGTACGATAAAATCGTATTGAAACAAATTAAATTTACCACTAAAAAGAATTGTTTTGTAAATGATATTAAATTTATGTTATTTGATTTTTAAAATTCACTTGAACTTCTCCGATAATTTTTATAGGAAAATAATAACAAATAATGTATATATATAAAAATTCACCGAGAGACTGATGTGGAAGAGAGAGATTGAAACGCCTTCCATTTTGGCACATATTTATGTTCGGTACATTGCGCTCAATTTATATCGACATCATTATGTCCTCACGATCAAATTATTCGTCAGGGCGACGTTTATTGTCGCCCCTGGTGTATGACACACCGAATATTTATCAAAACAATTAAAAATTTACCTGCGAGCTAAAAAGAAAAAAAAAAGTATTCAAATAATCACTATTTTTCACGCAAAGTATTCCCGTCATCTGACATATTTTTCCATTTCTCTGACAGATTATTTCTATAAAATATATAAAAATACACTGCCGCTGATTAAACTTCACAATAATGAAAATATATTGCAACGAAAAATGAGGTCGGAAGACTTTTTATTTTAAATTCTTATCAAATAAATTAATCACTTTTTCAATCAACAATTGTTAGACGCTTATCGACAAATTCAATAAAAATAAGCTTCATAAATTATTTTACCTGAGAATTATTTATTGAATTATAAAATAAATGTGTATTTATCGGGCGTATTTTCGGTGTCGATAAAAATATAACTCGTGTGTTATATAAATATAAATACAACGATTGGCCAATTGTATTCAGCAAAAAATCGATTTAAAAGCAAAACTAGTTGTGATAAATTGTCGAACGTTGATATTGTGAGCCAGGCACTTTAATATTTATGTTTTATTTTATCATTATTTATTTAACTTAATAAAATAAATTTTTAAGTTCGGAAATGCCAAAAAAAAATTTTCCAAAATTATTATCTCTTTTTTTTGTTTATTGCTTTTAATTTTTATTACCAGGCGTGTTTTATCGTGAGTAATAAAATAATTAAAGCATAAAAAAATTTTTTCACTGTTTAATATAAAAGTTTCGATTCAAAAGAAATAAATTATTAGAGTTATTTGTGTTATATATGAAGTTGGTCTTTGAAATAAAATAGAAGTAAGTGGAGGGTGCTGAAGATCTTAATTACTCGGGCCTTTGATAAAAACTAAATAAAATCCCGAGAAAAAAAAAGTAATTTCAAAGTTGAAAAGATATTTTTGTAAGAGTTTAAATTATTAATGAAAATAAGAGAGCAAAATAACTATTGATTAATTTAAAAAAGGTTTCAATTATTTTGTTGATCGGGTCTCTCAAATGGAGATTGCTTAAAATTAGTCCCTCTCTCTCTCTCTCCCTCTTTATTTTTCGCTCAATGTTTATCTCAGAAGTTAATCTTATCTTTTTTCTTTAACTTGTTCTCATTCTTCTGTCATTCGTGAATGTCAGAGATTAAATCGTCCGGGATTTTCACAACTACGTCGGCGTCTAGTTCTCTCGTCGTCGGGTGCCTAGTCAGCGCCGCTGAAAACCGGACAAGTTTACAAATCTAATTTACGCGGAATAAGACAGTGCGACAAGTCGAGAACAAAGATGTCAAGATCTTTTTAATTATTAATTATAATTTACACTAAAGAAGATATATGCTAAACATTTAACAACTTTTAAATTCTGTTATTGTTATAATTTGAGATGATTTAATTTTTTTATTTAGCTTTTACTGATAGAAAAATTTATTAATTGTTAATAAATTAATTTATTAAGTACAAACTATTATTTTTAAACTTTTAATAAATATTCTTTAGAAAGAAACATTAAATTTATTGATAGATGAAAAATTATTTATTAACAATTAATAAATATCTAGCTAACAATATTACATTAATAATTTTCACCATAAAATAAATTATTCTGTAATCCATTATTATCCTTTTTCATTATTTATTATATTTGTTAGATTTTTTTAATAAAAAAACTACTAACTTAACTGATCTATTGATTTTTTTTTATCTATTCATATGATAGAGTTTCGACACTTACTTTTTATTCATGGGTCCAAATAAATGTTTATTAACAGTTCAAAAATATTTATCAAAAAATATTTATTAACTACAAATAAATATTTATTAACAGTTAATATATTGTGTTTAATAAACAATTTGTTTGCTGTTAAAAAATATTTTTCAACTATTAACAAATATCAATTAACTGTTGATAAATCTTATTTAATAAATGATGGATTAACTAATAAAAAATATTAATTAAACCATCTGATGTTAAAAAATAATTTATAAACAGAACAAATCTTATTAAATATTAACGGATTTTTCTATCAGCGTTATTTTCTTTGATAACTTTCACAAACGAGCGAACATACGAGCATAAAAAAATGACAATAAACAAACCCATCGTAAACACAAAGTATAAATTCAATTGACCGCAAAATTATGTAAATTCATTGGTACGTTAATGATAAAAAAATTAAAAAATATCGTAACATTCGTAGTAGGAAATAACAGGCGTAATTAATTAACAAACGAGTAAATTACTTTGTCCGTAATTGAATTGCTCGAAAGAGGAAAAAAACAAACAACACATCGAACTAAAGTTCTGAAAACTGTAACAAAACAATCGGCAACAATGGAGCTTTCTCCGTCTTGCATAAGTTACACAACCATCGCAAACGTTAATAGTTAATTAAACGAATCGTTTAATTAAATAATGCTGATGTGTGTCGTACTTTATTTGTGCGTATCGTGACCTTTGTTTCGTGCGCGGTCATCCTAGTACACTATATTATTATATTATATATTATATATTATAATAATATGTAATATTACACTTATGTACATACAAAATGTATAGGATTCAAAGGGGCGTTAAAATGACTTCAAAGGTCGTCAAGGGACGGAAGTTAATATCGAGGGTAAATAATTACGTATTAAATTATTTTAAATACTTTATTTTTTTTTTTTTCATTTATTTATTTATATTATTGAGGCTTTTAATAGTTTCAACTGTAACTTTATCAAGCAAGACCGGAGTATATTCATTTTTCACAATAATAATAATAATAATAATAAAAATAATTTAATTATATTTTTTGTGCTCGATTTTTAATGAAGCGCCATCTATGTTTGATTTTTACCTCCACTTTCATTAAATTAAAAAAAAAATAAAAAAGAGGAGGAGAAAAAAATATATATATTTTCACACAACATTATTTATCTCCTACTGCCATATAATATCACCTTTAACTATATAACATATATATTTTGTTATTTTATTTTTATTTTATTAGCTAAAAAAATTTATGACAATATCCGGTTTTAGCCCATTAAAATCTTTAGTGCAAATCGTTCGTATCCTTAAAAGTATAAAAGTCATTCCTAGACCGTACGTATGTCTTTTATATATTTAAATTTTATTGCAGCTAAAGTAAATTCATACTTGGATGCTTGGAAGCGTTGTGAATAAATTTTATAGGCTTTTTATTGTAATCCTTCTACTGAATTTATCGGAATGTTCGGTTTTTAGATTCAACCTGGAATACATGCTGCTTTTCAATCGGAAATAATTAATTGCTGTTAGAAAATAATTATATATTCTTAGGCAAATTCTTAAATAATTATCAGCTAAGGTGTAAAATTTAAGTACTTAAAGTACTTGAACCATTAAATGATAAGTAAAGCTAAGATTTTCTGTGAGAAAAACTTTAGTGTTATAGTTTGAAACTTTTATTTCATTAATTAAGTTAAATGGGTTTTAATTTTTATTTAATTTTCAAATGTTTATCTGTAGCTTCAATTGAAAATTTTTAAATAAAAAAAAAAAACCCATTTTTTTATTTAAAATTTTTCCGCCACCTCCATTTCGAATCAAAAGCCTCGCCATTTTGTCTTAAGCGCACTTACTGACAATTTAAGCGCAAAAAAGACTTATTTTATAAAAATCTTGGTTAGTTATTAACCAAAATTCGTAAATTAAAGAGAAACTTTAGTGTTATAGCTTGAAACTTTTATTTAATTAATTAAGTTGAATGGGTTTTAATTTTTCTTCAATTTTCAAATGTTTACCGGTAACTTCAATAACAAATTTTTAGAATAAAAACCCATTTTCTAATTTAAAATTTTTCCGCCACTTCCATTTTGAATCAAAAGCCCCACTATTTCGTCTTAAGCGCACTTACTGACGATTTAAGTGCAAAAAAGACTTATTTTATAAAAATCTTAGTTAATTATTAACCAAAATTGGTAAATTAAAACCAACAGATAAGATAAAACAGCGTAAAAAATTCCAGCGTTAACAACCGATTACTTATTCATCTCTCACTAAACTATCTTCATTTTCACGATTTAAGAGCTATTAATTACGAATTTAACCTCCGTAAAATAACTTAAGCTCGACATTCTTCCGCAATGATTAATAATTAAAATTAACCATCATTAATAGCCATAAAAGTCTTAGTTAATTCATACTTATGAGTTAATAAAGACTAAAGTTGACAGTCATGTATTCCAGGAAGGATTCCTTCAAACAAAAACTCTAAATCTCTCACCAATCGCTTCAATTTTATCAAATTTTTAATGATAATAATATTAATAATAATAATCACTATTACTATTATTATTATTATCATTGTTTATAATTATGTATTATATCTAAACGAACACATATTATACCTCGATAACTATAACCAGTGTGCTCATTTATTTCTCTCTATTTAATCCCATTTGCCAACTCCCTCAATAGGCTACAGGAGACGAGAATTCTCTTCACTAGTAATTTATTTTTTCTAACATTTCCAACTCTTTGCGCCAACAATTCCCAGTCGGCTATCTACTACCCTCATCACTATTTTTAATCCAAATTTTTACGTATTCGTAATTTTTTATTTTCACCCTTTTTTATTTTGTCTAACTGATTTTTTTATTGAATAGCAGATTGTATTATTTTTAAGAAAGTTTGGCAATAATTTTTTCTTTAAGGAGTCAAAACTTTTCTGAAAAAATTACAAGACAGGTAATTTGTTTATAAAAAAATTATTAAATGAATTAGTCTTAAAAAAAAATAGATATTTTTAATAATTAATCATAAATTAATAAATTTCAATTCTTCAAAAAATTTTTGCATAAAAAAAACTATAAAAATTACTTTAAAAAATTGACAAAAACTCTAAATTTTCTTTTACGGACAAATATAAATAAAAAACACATTATATTTTTTTTGTCACACCTCCCCGTAAGTATTATAAACTATCCCCTTATTTTCTCAAAGAGGCATTCTTTAAATTTCTACATCGCCATCTAGCGTTAAAAGTTTAAAATTAACCAAACCCAAAATTTTCCCTTCATCTGCTATTTCCATTTATTTTTCTCACTTCCGAACAATATAAATATTTGCCTCTCAACAATAACCATTCAAATTTATCCATTTATCAATAAACTATCACTAGAACCGTCGACGCGTTAATCGTCAATCGTATCTTCGTTATCCGTATTTAACCAAAAAATCCGAATCTGGCAACGAAAACACCCGTCTATTTGCCATTTATCATAAATACACAACCAAATACATCCACTTGTTCGCGCATAAATAAACCCGGTAATCCTCGATTGTTTGTAAATTTTTCTACCCTTCTCTTGCTCTAGACTCAAACTCCGCTCAAAATCGCCCAACAATTCTGCCAAACAAACAAAAAATAAAAAAAACTCTCGATCCTCAAAATTTACCTCTTAAATGCGTGTATGTGCGAATCGGAGTAAAAATAATTCATTTATTGGCCGACTTAGCTACTCGTCGACGTGATAACGCAGACTTTTGGCCTGACCCTGTCATCGGTTACCGGAAGCCAAGAGGTATCAACATGATTTCCAGCTTACAAATTTTTTTTCGTTATTATTAGTATTATTAATTATTAAATATTAAATATTAATATCATAATATCCAAAAATTTTCTACAAAACCCCTAACTTCCATTTCCAGGGGCTGTAGTAACAGAACCGCCTATATCTTCTTCTCGATTTATTAATATTTATGTTATTTATTATTATTAATTTCGATTTATTTAAATAAATATTATCATTATAATTATCATTAATATTAATATTAATATCACTACAACTACTATAAATACAACTATTAAAACTACAAATATTCCTAGCGGTATTTCCACGACTTCCGTCACAACAACAACGATAACGATGACGATGACGACTTGAGCGCCACCTGACCCGCGGGTAATAACGCTCGTTGGCCTTGTTACAAATTTTAATATTAATAATAGTAATAATAATAATAATAATAACAATAATAGTAATAATACCGCAATTATTTTTATTATTATTAAAACTATCATAATTATTATTATTATTACTTTTATTACTATCGATAATATTATCATTATTATTATAATTATTATTATTACTGTTATTATTAATATAATAATAATAACTAGTGTAACTACTGTAACTACTGTAATAACTGTAATTACTAATTTTAATGACATTTAACCACGTGTTCAACCAACTTCTTCTCGACGACCACCACCAGGACACGTGTAAGAAGGATGAGTACCAGTTTCGGTAATATATAAATAAAAATAATAATAATTTTAATTTACATTGTGCTGGCATCTGTAATGACGCTAATGTAAGACATTTATGTCTATTAATTTTAATTATAATATTAATATTAATTATAATCATAGTGTTTATGTTTATGTTCAAATTTATGTTGCTGTTTCTATCACCAATAGCATTATTGTTGGCAATAATGTTAATAATATTGTTTTTATGATTACTTAAGTGGAGCGTTAATGGATAGACTGATGGCGATAGTTTCTGCTGATGTTTCATACGACTAATTACGGTGGGACGTCGAGGCACGTAATTTCTGTGCAGCAGCACCAGTTTCGCGGTGGCCGCCGTTGTCGCCGCTGGACTCCAGGGGAACAACGTTTGCCCAGTTGTCAGAGAAACAACCACGGCCCAGATGCACAGCAGGTAGACCAGGGACACTGAGGCACCCGATGAAGAAGGCCCGCCTGATGAAGATGGCTGGACTATGCTGATGCTTCCGCCGCTGCAAGAGGAGGCACTCATGGTCGACGGTGGCGCCATCGAGGACGTCTCGGGACTGTTTGCTTGACCTTCACAGACAAATTTGCAAAGTTGATATTTTTTTTGAGGAAGAAAATTTTTATAATTCTTTTTTTTTTTGTAAAAAATTGTTACAAAAAAATTAAAGAAAAATTCTATGGGTACACGGAAAAAATGAAACCCGACTGATTCGTTTTCGGCACCAGACTCAGTCGTGTGCAAGAAAAAATGGAAGAAAAATTAGTTTACACACGACTCAGTCTGGTCCATTTTTTCCGTGTAGAAAATTTGAAAAATTATTTTTAAATATTTTTTAGTTTTAATGAAATTAATTAAAAAAATTTCTAAACGTCTGCTAAATTTTATAATTATTATTGTATTAGTATGTAAGTCATTTAAATATGATATTTTTTTATTAAAAAAATTTTATTAGCTGCGTAGATAGATATCTTTGATAAAATATTATTGTAAAGTACATAGTCGTATAAAATTTTACAACTTGTTGAAAAATACTTGAAAAAATTTGTAAGTTACGACTTCAATAAAAAAAAAGATAAAATATCTAGCAGAGATTTTGTATAAAAGTAATCTAAAAAATCTGCATTTCATGCAAGTGAATTCTGTTTCTGAATTCATAAGTCATTTTTTTGGAGATAAAAATTTTATTATAAGTTTATTTCATTTTTATTGTGATGCAAATTGCGTTTTTTATGCTCTAATATTAACACTAGTTGAAAGCGCGCTAAAATAAAGAAGATCATTTATAATTTAAAGCTCGGAAGTTAAGGTAGTCTTGCTTGATTTTAGAATAGATATATAAGTACATTTTTACAATATCTATGAGGTAATGTTGTATGTTTTATTAGCAAGACCATCTACAATTTGCATTTATGTAATTCAATTTTAAACTAAGTGAAGTAAAGTTTGATTTCTTTGCTTTTATTATTTTGGCAAGACTTCAATTCATGCACGGAAAAAATGAAACCCGACTGGTTCGTTTTCGGCACCAGACTCAGTCGTGTGCAAGAAAAAATGGAAGAAAAATTAGTTTACACCAGACTGAGTCGTGTGTAAACTAATTTTTCTTCCATTTTTTCTTGCACACAACTGAGTCTGGTGCCGAAAACGAACCAGTCGGGTTTCATTTTTTCCGTGTGGATAAGTTAAAAAAATTGGCTATTTTATGAAAGATGACAAACTTATTTAAAAATTTATATAAAATAATAATAATAATCATAATAATAACACTTTATATTTTTTAAATCTATATTATTAAGAGAATAAGAAAAATTTTATTTCCAGAATAGTCATATGATAAAATCCTTTTTTTTTTTAGTGTCATTACAAAGGTCTTGACTTGAATTTGTGTCTTTTCAAGGTTTCAAATCTTTCTCATCGATAGTCAATTTATTATGATAAGTATTTAGGCTGCATTTGAAAATATTCAATCTCTAGATACATAATTAAGAAATGACCTTGTATCTTGTGAACTATTGACATTTTTAAAGGTATAAGCTCATCCCGATGTTACACTCATCGAGACCTTTCATTTGAGTACCCACATCAATTTTTCATATATTTTATATATATTATACTATCTGTTACCCACCCGCTCTGCTGGGTGCTTTATAGAATTGCATTTTTAGATCTAGACTTGAAATTTAATTAGAGTATTGTTTTGACTTGCACAGATTTCCAATTCTATCGAATTGGCATGCACCTTTTATCCATGTAATTATTCTAGCTAATATTCATTGTAACTTTCAATGTGCAACCATTATATCATTCCCGTGTATTTCTTACAAAAATTAATAATAATTGATATGAAAAAAAAATTTTTAATGGGCATTGAAAGTTTCAGTATAAGAAATTGCAGGTCTCATAAGTGAAGAAATCTGCCTAGTATATAAACATAACCAATAGAATTAAAAAATTTATTTTAAACAAATGACAATCGAATAGAATAAATTCAGTTACAATGGAAATTCATTAATTCTAAGTAAAAAAAATATAGGTTCCGGATAAGTAATCACCACCATGTCATATACTAAAACCTTCTTCGAAACATGCTGAATCTTATGGTATAAATATTATTCCGATCGGTTCAGTAGTTTTCGCAGTATAACCGGACAAAAAAACCAGCTCTCCATTTATTAGTATAGATATATGTATATATGAAAAATATATCAAAATGTATGTAGATAGTCAAATGAAAGCTCTTGATGAGCGTAACATCGGGATGAATTTATATCTTTAAAATCGTCGATATTTAAGAAAGTTCAGCGCAATTTAACAAAAGTCATTATTCAATAAAGCAAAATTTTATTTATGGTTCACAAGTAATGGTAGTCACATAGTGATTGCAAGGTTGCTAGTGTTATTATTATTAACAAAAATTGAAAATAATAATAATAAAAATGTTTATATGTGCAGATTGAAAAGATCAAATTGAAAAATTTGCCAAGTGAGATAATCGGATAATAAAAAGGTGATACCTCGAAAGATAAATGTGTTCCCAGTGAGGTAATCTGGGCTCAGGGTAGCATTTAGATAGCCGTTGGAGGTTGAAAGTTGTAGGATAGCAGTGTAAAGTGTAATGTAATTTAGGTATCGGCATTAAATTGGGTCTCGGGCTGGGTCTTGGGTCGGAAAGAGTTATTTATTCAATAGCGATAGATATTAGATTACAGATGCAATAAATCCCGGGATACCTGTAGATTGAATAGAAGGAGAAGTTTCACAGTGAGGAGCTGTGGGAGGGTCGCCAAGAAACCGACGTCCACGAGGCTTGCGGTCAGTACAATTCGCGCAGACACCCAGTCCAGGGTGCTCCTCCGAACAAACGCGAAAGCAGCATTCCTCCTCCTCGTTACCGTGCAGGGCTCTTAGAGCCTGTTCGCCCGTCTCCGGGATGTTAGGATCTAGAAGGAACATCGACAATCAACATTAATATCAAAACATTAGCCTACCACCTAATTATTGCACTTCGTCCTTTATCAGGTAAAAATTGACCAATCGTCTGCTTGAGAGGGTACCACGTTAAATCTACCCTTCTCAATTGGTCAATTGGTCAATTGACGATTACTATTGTAATGATGATCAAGTGATAGAATTACCTCTGCAGAGAAAGGTAGGCTCGCCGGCGTACTGAGTAGGATAGGCAGGTGCACGGTCTCCCGGAAGTAGATAGGGGCAGCGTTGTTCCACGGATTGGCAGAAGGACCTGCAGGGCCTAACCCTCGTTTCTATTTTGTGATCCGAGCTCGAGGATCCTGCTGGCCCTTCATGAGCGAAGTAAGGCACCAGGGAGCTGCACACCCATTTTCGATACGCCTCCTGAAAATATATCAATGGAAAAAATAATTAGATACGTGGATGAATACATTTTAATCATATTTATATAGAGCCGACTCTTATTATTAATGATAATAATAAATTTCTACGCTCAAAATTTTTTTTTGTCAAAAAAAAATTAATTTAATTCAATTAAAAATTTTGGTAAATATTCACCAGTGAAGTCAACCAGTTTAATTTTCATTTTTTTGAACGAAATTTCTATTTGATTTTATTGATATATTTTTTTTTGAAAAATACATAAAAAAATGAACAATTTAAAAAAAAATGTTGATTATCACAACTTTAAAAAATTTATAAAGTTTTTAGAAAATTGTGATATTCAACTTTTTTTTTTAATTGTTCGTTGTTTTATGTAGTTTTCAAAAAAAAATATATCAAAAAAAGATGAAATAGAAATTTTATCCAAAAACATGAGAGCCAAAATTTTTTTAAACTTTTGAAGGCAAAAAAGCTATCGAAATCTTTATTTTTTTTCTTTCACGACATTTTTTATCATAAATGCACCGTAAAAACAAGCAGAATAAAAAAAAATTGAAAATATTAACTTTTCACCTAGTTATGGCCTAAAATGGAGTTGAGCCCACTTGTAAATAATTACCGAAATTTTTCGAAAAAAAAAAAAAATATAATTTTGAAAAGTTTTAATTATTTTTTTCTCATAAAAATTAAAAAATTCTTGATTGAAAATAAATTTTTCAGAATTATTTTCTTAGTTCAAGAATATTTCTCGCGAATCAAGTCAATTTTTTTATTAGTGTATATTAATTACAAAATATTTGCCTTTATAATAAAAGATAAACAAATTAAAAACTAGACTTTAAAATAAAGATGTAAAATTAAAAAATTGTTTACTAAAAAACAAACAAATTTAACTTAAAGCTCAGCGAAGCCGGCGATTGACGGCCGGTATTCAATAACGGACTCAATGGAAGGGGAACGGAATAATTAATTTCCTTATCCTCGGGGAGTCTTCGCCCAATACTATAATATAATATAATATAATAAAATAAAATAATATCTCGGTAGCTTGAAGAAAAACTACTGGTGGGTCAATTTATTCGAGCACCGAGTTGGTAAAGCAGCCCTCGGGTGCTACCGCACCTAGTCCTCGACGCCCTGCCCAACAGCCTGATCTCCTACCGAGGTCGGGCATGCTCGGGTCACCAATGAGATGGGTCAATGCCTGACCTACATACTTTTAAAATCCACCCTCAACCCCCAACTCTTCAGTGCAGCCATCTGTAATCCGTAATTTTTAGTAAGATAATTATTAATTATTAATCATCAATGATTCCCGTCGAAACTCGGGAAAAAATTTTTGTTGCTGCCAGTTTTCATATAAATCCAGATTAAATTAAAAAGTAATGATAGATAAGCTCCTCGAGAGCCAAAAAAATTTTTTTAAGTTTATTTTACAAGTTTAAAAGTTTTATGGATCTTAAAAAATTTAATTGCAATAAATACAATAGTGTAAATAAATATATTTGGGTCATTCCATGTCAAATCGACCAATAGTTGGAATTGACCCCTTTTGATTTCGACAAATTTTGGTCAGAAGTTTTCTTTCATCATATAACGAAGTTCTGCCAAAGGAAAAAAAATGAAAAAATTTTTTTCAAAAGATACAAATTCAAACTTTCGCGATTTTCCAATTTTTCAATTTTGTTTTTGTAATGTTTTGAACGCTAATGTAGATACGGGAATGAACTTTCGTTTGTTTGAAAGGGGACATTTGGAGCTATTGAAAAAAAAAATATTTTGGGAAAAAATTAAAAAAAAAATTTGTCAAATTTTGAATTTTTGAAAATCGTCAAAAATGACGGTCGACAATAAATTTTTGGCTTAATCAATAAATAATTTAGAAAATACAGTGCAATTTAACAAAAATCATTATTTAATAAAGCAAAATTTTATTTATTCATAATTCACAAGTCACAGCAGTCACTAGTGACTGCAAAGTTGCTAGTTTTTCATTAGAATCATTAAATATTAGTTAATTGAAAAAAATTAATCTTAAAAATTTTTTAATTGACTTTTAAAGGGAAAAAAAATATTTTTTTAATAATTAAAAATATTTATTACAATGGAATAAATTTTTTTAATATTAAAAATAATAAAAAAAATAAAATTTAACATTAAAAAAATATTTAAAATGATAACAAAGCCTTCTATCAGCAAATATTTTGGTTTATTTCTTTCCTAAAAAAAATCAAAAGAGTAAAAATGCTAAACCGGTACGTTTTATAAAAACTCGCGAGTTTTAGTCATAAGAGGAAATTCAGAAGGCTCACTTGTAGGGTGAAACTTGGAGCAAGCACGTGTTAACACGAGAATTTTTGTTCGTGAACGCTGCCCCGAGGCCTAGAAACACAGACAACACAGCGATCATTTGGCTCGAGTGTGTGAGAGTGGAAAAAGCGGCTCAGGAGAGAGAAGAAGACAAAGAAGGGAGTACAACCAGTTGAAAGGGCGGAAAAACCCCGCGCCAAAGTGACACAAAGGCTGTTTAAATCGCGTGTCGCGGTTGCGGGCCTAAGATTAAAGGGAGCCGGCAAACGCACCCTTAGGGCGTGTAATTGGACGGCGCGAGATTCCAAATCCCTGCTGATGGAAAAATAACACTTTCCTGCTGTGAAAATTTTTAAATAGTTAATGTTAAACGAGTGCGGTAACAGTGGAATGAAAATAAAACTCGGAGGGTGCACAGTAAAAAATTTTTCGTCATTCTGTAGAGTGTTAAAATTTGTGTGTTGAATATTACACTCTAGCATGTAGAATTTAACATTCTAGTGTGTTAAATCATTAAATCAACACATGAAAATGTTAAATTCTACACACTAGAGTTAATATTTAACACAAAAATTTTAACACTCTACATAATGACGAAAAATTTTTTACTGTGTGGGAGTGGGCGTGGCTCGCAAAATTCCGAGTATAACTAACACACACCAAGGTGATATTCCTGAAAATATCCCACTCAACACGGTCCAGTTGTGTATCGCATTGTTCGAGGCATTTTTCAGTTTATCCTTCCTGAAAAGGGATGAGGTATTATTACTATTGTTTGCACGGCTTATTTTTCAGGTCGAAGTTTCTTTGATTGATTGGCTTAATTGATGCCTATTGGAAGAAAAAAAATTTCTACATTTAAAAAAACATAAAATTATCTTGAAGAAAATTTTATTATATATTTTGATTCAAGAATTCCTTGCTTTAATTTTTTAGATTGATAGATTTTACAAATTCAATCAAAAGTATATTATCTTTGTGAAATGCAATAAAATTTGCTATTAAAAAAGAAAATTATTTTTAACTGACAATAATTTTATTTCCCTACTGATGAAATTATTGATTTATCAGAGGAATTCTTTAATTAAGAACGTAATTTTAAAGAATTTTATTATATTAAATCAAGTAGAAAAATTAATAAATAAAAATTAACTTGATTTAAGAATTATTTTTTCAATCAAGAATTTTTCACTTGAATCAAATTAATTTTCTAACATTATAAGAAGAAGATTCTTCATTTAAATAATTTATTTCAACGAATTATAAAGCTTACCAAAGATTTATTTTAAAAGAAATTTTTATTTATTTTCAAAGAAATAATTTTACACTGAAAAAAAAATTAACTTGAATCAAGAGAAAAATTCTTGAATCAAGAAAATAATCTTCAATCAAGACAAACAATTTTTGAATCAAGTAAACTTTACTTAAACTAAGGAAAGTTTCTTAGTTTAAGAATTTTTCTACTCAAATCAAGAAGATGAAGTTCTTCAAAATTATTTACTTGATTCATGTAAATTTTTTTTTCTGTTTATAAAATTCCCCACATCAATCAATAAACTTTAAATTCCAAAAGCCAACATTGATTAACTTTGATTAGAACTCGTGCTCTTTGATTGATAAAGGCCTCAAAGACAGAACAATCAATTAAGCTGTCGTCGAGTGAACTGCATTACTCAGTCCGCATAATACACTAGCGATAACCCACCGAATCGATGATTAGCTGTGATTTCCGTTTACGTAGACCGAGAGCGATACCGCCGAAGCAAGTTTGGGTGCCAGAGCAGGGACGTCCTGGTCTCATCACTAATCAAAAGACGAATTCTCAGGAGCCTCAGGCGTTGAGGGCTTGCAGACGGTCAATCAACGGTTCTTGGCCAGCTAATCGATTGATACCTTACACGCTATCTCTCTATCAGTAGAATTGCCGTCCAAACAGGAGCGATTCCTTATGCTGGCCTCGAGGTGTTGTCCTAGTCCAAAGAGACTTTTAATTCCCTTCGGCTCGGACTGGATCCTATCCGCTTCTCCACACGCTCATTAGGGCTTTATGGCCCGTCAAGAGCCACCTTCTCGTCCTATGCGATTGCTCGGAATAAGCTTGGCACAGTTTCAAGGTATTGTTAGCTCCCGATATTTTTATTTTTATTTTATTTTATTTCAATAAACAAACCCAACAGCCTAGGCCATTAACAGGGTTAATAATACAATTGTTAGTACATAAGAAAAATAAATTTTTGATGTATAACAAGATGACTTATAGCTAGCATAGTGATTTCATTCATTTCCACTCATAAAAATTGCTGAGTAATTATTGCTTATTACTTATTAATTATTACCTATTAAAAATTACTTATTAACTATTAATTCATAATTGCACATCTTTAACGCCACTTAGTTGCTAGATTGCCAAGTAACGCAGTTACATAGCCATTAGGACAATTCAACATATCAAGTGCAGGTTCCCATTGATAAAAGCGATTCACTGTATTAGAGATGCGATATATTGGCGCTGCCTGTGATAAGTTAGATTTAGCAATAGGTATGTACATTGGAGTTTGATTTCTCATACCTAAGACTGGTATCTTAAATTTAAACAGTGTTAGCAATTGAGGACAATCCACCAAGTTGTTAAATAATTTAGTTGCAAAGGAGAATTCCGCACAGATGCGTCTTTCATCGAGAGTAAGATATTCGCATTCTTTGCATAGCGTGAGATCTGCAATTCCCCGAGCCGGATAAAGTCCAGTTTTTTTCCAAATTAAAAATTTTAAAAACCTTCTTTGAACTCTTTCAATCTTAGTGGACTGTCCTGATTGAGTAGGAGACCATACTAGCGAAGCATACTCAAGTTTTGGTCTAACAAATGTATTATATAACAATTTAATGGCATTAAGATTATTAAAGTTTTTTGAAACTCGAGTAATGAACCCTAGCGTTTTCCAGGCTTCAGACATAATATTATTAATGTGCGTTGCAAAAGTAAGTTTACTGTCAAATGTTACCCCAAGTATTTTGACTGTAGTACTCTTATCTAAAATTTTTCCAGATATGTTGTAGTCAAAGTTGATAATATTTTTCCTCCGAGTGAGTGTTAATACGCAACATTTGTCAGCATTGAGTTGCAGCCCATTGTCCTTACACCATTGCACCATACATTCAATGTTACGTTGTAAAAATATGCAATCATTTAAATTATGTATTCTCATATACAGCTTAGAGTCATCAGCAAATAAATCAAAAGAAACAGGAAGTATGCTGTGCTAGATTATTGATAAAGACAAGAAATAAGAGAGGACCAAGGTTGGATCCTTGAGGAACTCCCGAAGTAGAAATATAGGGTTTAGACCTATATCCCATATAATATACAATATTTTCCCTGCTGACTAGGTATGAAGTTAATAAGCACATGAAGTGAGTAGTTAATCCTAGTTCACGCAGTCTATTAAGCAATATTCTGATGTCAACCTTATCAAATGCTTTAGCAAAATCTGCACAAAATACGTCAAGTTGTTCCCCAGCCGTAAGAGTTTCATTAGCAAGCTGAGTGAAATATACTAAATTAGTTACTGTTGAGCGTTTGGGCATAAAGCCATGCTGAAGTGGAGAGACAATGGGCTGAAACTCACTGAAGACTGTTTCATAGATATACATCTCCAGTACTTTGGAGAACGAGCAAAGTATTGCTATGGGTCTGGACAGAGTAACATCTGTCAAGTTTCCAGTCTTAGGTATGGGGCATACTTTGGACTGTTTCCAGATATCAGGAAAAGTTCCATGAATAATTGAAGATTGTATAATAATTGTTAGTGGAATACTGAATGCTTCAGCGCATTCGCGCACAATACAACAAGGAATACCATCTGTACCAGCAGACCATTTGTTTGGCAATTTTTTACAATACCTGATTATATCCAAACTGCCTGGAATTTCGAGATTACCAATAAGATCTGGTATACTATTATTAGAAAAAGTAATGTCAGACGAAACAAATACGCTACTGAAGAACTCAGCAAAGCCATCAGCTATCACTTGAGGGTCAGACTCGAGTTTATTGTTAACTTTAATTTCTCGCGATGGTTTTGTATTACTTGATAACGACTTAGTGTAATTCCAGAAGCAGTTAGGATCCGAGATTATATTGGTCTCAGCTTTTGCAATATAATTAGCTCGAGCTTGTTTGATACGCATTTTGAGCGACTTTCTAAGCTCTTTAAAGCGTTGCTCGTGATAAGCAGATTTATCACGCTTGGCCCGTTGACGATGATATTCCTTGTTTTTTAGATCAAAAATTATATCCGCTGTAAACCACTTAGGAAATGTCGCAGATTGAGGTATATGTGTTTTAGGTATTACCTCATTAAATATTTGATCAAGCTTATTGTACATTGCAGAACAGAGATAGTTGGGATCATAACTGTTAGAAAGATCAGACCAATCAGCTTGGCAGAGCGCATTTATTAGACAAGACTTATCGTACTTCCTAAAGTTATATTTATGACTAATAATATTTCCGTCATGATTTTTTTCCAGATTTCTGGATAAGCTAAAATCTATATAAAAAGCTGGATGATATGCATCAAGTCCAACCAAGGTCCAGTCTGATCTTTCCACATTACAAATTGTGTTTGATAATACTAAGTCTAAGCAATTGCCTTGATAATTAGTAACATAATTGTATTGCTCTAATTTAAGTAAATCATTAAAGTCATTTACTAGTGCAGATCTCGCATCATATAATGTGCGAGCCTGATGTCTGATAAACTTATTAATGTTGAAATCACCAGCTATGATAATTTTACAGCTAATATCACTTAAGAGTTCAGATAGTAATTCCAAGAAATCACTAAGTACACTAATCACTACTGCAGGTGGAATATAAACAACGATCAATACAAGTTGATCACAGTTCTCTACTAATCGAACTCCAACGATGTCGATGTCTTCAAAGATAGCTAATGACGAAGTATCAAAGATAGTAGTATTCAAAGTTTGACGAGCTGCAATCAGCACACCTCCACCTCTTGATTTTTTGAGTCATACGCCTATCAGATCTATTTACTGAGTACAGTGTAGGATCCAATAGCTCATTAGAATAAATTTTTGGTGTGAGCCAGGTTTCAGTAAGTGCTAATAAATCATATGTTAACATAGAAGATTCAATGAAAACCTTATTCGATTTCGTATTGAGGCCACGTACATTTTGATAGTACACCGAGTAGTTCATTAGTAGGATACTCTCATAAAGAGTTACTGATCTTTGTTCATCTGGCTCAGAACCGAAGTTCGAGCATGCTGAACAATAATCTGACGCGTTCCCCTGGTCACTATCTTCAGGTTCTTCTCCCCGGTAGTAGTACGCCGCTTCATCTCTTCCTTCAGGGTCAAGTACTCCTGCCTCTGCGCTGGTGTTTGGTCTCGAGCAATTACCAACTGCTTGAGCAATACAGGTAACTTCTTCTGGTTCTTCGATTTGATGAAAGCCTGCAGAATAATATCAACTGACTCAGAATTATTAAATATTATCTTAACTGGACGCGGGATAGTGCTATTCAATAGCAATTTACCCACACGAATGCATTTAAATTTAATTTTCAAGGCAGCTGCTGTTTTGTTTAATAATCTACAAAAACAATCTGTGAGTTTTGCATGAAGATTACCATTTTCAGTTTCCGAAGAATCATCCTCAGGGAATCCATAAGCCATAAGATTGGATTTTCTGCGAAGTCTATCATCAAACTCTTGGAACACATTGTGAGACGCCCCTGATACTGACAGGGCCCCAGAAGACGATGATACAATACTGTCAACTTTATCTTTTAGCTCAACAATTTCACGGTGCTCACTGATCCCTCTTGTGGAGAAATCTTTTAAAAATGTATCCAAGTTGTCGAGTCGGATTTCTACATTATCCAGCCGCCTAGCTAGTGGTGTGATCTCATCTCTAAAAGTTTGTTGAATGTCCTCAAGTGTGAACTGAAATGTTCCACCTGTATTCGTAGATTTTCCCCGTCCCGGGCCACAACATCTGATGAATCCGCCATTCTTGGCTAGTGCATCAATATTGACACACGCCTTGTGAAAACAACTCAGGCATTTTGGGCAGCTGACCGATTTGTGAAGTATTGGGACACTACAAGCCCTGCACGTTACATCCACCTGACAGTCTGTAAATGATGCGTTACATATATCCATCGTAATATATATTCCCGCCGTTAGAGGACAGCAAAACACTAAAGAAATTTATCAAGTTGTATTACCGAAATTTATCAACTGTATTACCGAGAATAATAATAAAATTATTGACGCCTCAATATTGGTTATGTCTGAGAACCGCCAAAAAAAAAGAAAAATTGGTACAAAAAAAGATATTTATTACACAGTTTTATATCACACAATGTTTTAAATATTTTTATACTCAATTATAAACACTCCAAACACTTAATGACTCACTAGGTGAATAACAAAATGGTAAAGACTGGAGAGATACTTTTACTCACTTCCACTCAGTGCGGCCATCTTGTATTAGTTTATTTAGATATTAACGAGTCAGCATTCGTGATATAACATTTCTCAAAATATTTTTTTTTCTTTGTACTTTCTTGGATTTGTTTTCTTCTATTTCTTCCGCCGAGGCTGCTGTAAAGGACAAAGCACCGAATTCAGACTTGCTGCTCTAATTTTTCGAAAGTAGAAGATCACTTCTTTGAAATGAGACCAAAACTAAAATTTAATTTTTATTAGCTTTAAAGTTATTGATTTTTGAAAACTAAGAATCTTTGATTACAAATTTTTAATTTTATCTGATAAGTTTAAAATTGAATATCTCAGAAAATATTGGCTGTAGACCCATGAAAGAAAAACTAAAATTGAAGCTGAAGATTTAAGGTTGCACGGACAGTACCCCGTAAGTCATAATAGAATCTAAATTTTTTTTTTCATTAAAATTAAAAATTTTAATACGAAAATTCATTACTATAATTTAACCGTTACCTTACATTATTATTAATTAAAATAATTAACAAAAACAATAAATAGTCAACGTTTGACTCAAGTATTTTTTCACAAAACTCAGACCTGGCAACACCGCGCATAACAGCTGTTTATATTTATCTAGCTGTGTAGTGTTGAGTTGAAAAACATAACCCATAAATATACACAGGAATTATTAAAATTCAAAATTCGCGCGTTCTGTTCTGTGCAATGTTGCCAGACTGCGCTGAATCACGTGGTTTTTTTATTTTTAAATAAGTCGGCCTGAAATTTTAAAAGCTTTCGTCAGAAAATTTTCATTTTATTTTTAACGTATTCTACGAAAGTTGATTGGCTGAAATACAAGTTTTTTGTTTTTTAATCTTCCTATGAGGTAGTCAAATAAATCGATATATGTGCAATCCGCCAATAGTCTCTATAGGCTAGATGTTAAATTTCAATTTTTTAATAATTCATTAAAGGATAACCTTTCGTCAGATCTAATCCAAAAAATTAATTTAGACGTATGAGATAGCAATTCATAACATCAAAAAATTAGCTTTTGATATTCACAAGTGCATTAGTGTCCGAACAACCTTAACCTTTCAAATGAGACCAAAAACAATCCTTAATTTTAATTAGTTTCAAAGTTATGAATTTTTAAAATTTGAAAATTATCGTGGTGAAAATTTAACATTTTGCTTAAAAAAATTTTTTTTTATTTTAAAATTCAATAACTTCAAAAATATCAATCGTAGACTATCAAAATAAAAACAAAAATTAAAGCTAAAGACCTGATCTTCAAAATGAGTCCAAATTCAACTTTTAATTCTCGATAGTTTAAAAGTTACGACTAATCAAAGTTGAAAATCTTCAAAAAAACTTTCACATTTCAAAAATTTTCAAAAAAAAAAAAATTCCTTCTCTTCAAACTCATATTAGTATTCTCAATGAGTATTACAATTGTATTCCTCAAAATATTTTTTTGCTCGACGAGCAGAAAGCGTCAACTTTTGGCCCGCTGCGCTAAACGAAGTTGCCCCTTTCTGCCTTCGTCGAGCAAAAAAATAGTATACACTTCACAGGAAGTAAATAAGAAAGCCTCAGATCACATGTTTGTTGACCTCGGCTTCGTCTCGGCCAACAATTACATGTGATCTGAGACATTTCTTATTTTACCTCCCTAGGTGTGTAATATACTATTCTTTTCTTCTTTGTACTTTTTTGGATTTGTTTTCTTCTATTTCTTCCACCGAGGCTACTATAAGGGACAAAGCGCCAAATTCTGATTTGCTGCTCTAATTTTCGGATAGGTGAATAGATGCTGGATTTTAAGGTCCCTTCTGTGGATGTAGATGTTGATGAAAGTGATACAGTGGCTATAAGGGGAAGTAGAGAAGAAAGAGAAGAAGGGGAGGCTCAAGAGGGTGGCAGATATATAGATGGAGTATCCTCCAAACCGGCTGACCCAATTCTCCTTTCTTTCTCTCGTCGAGGCGCTTCATACCAGCCAGAAACCCCGGTTTGTGAGCGGAGTTGATGCTGGTATCTGGATGCTCTGGGACAGATGCTGCTCTATTCAATGGGAACATCCAGCGGTGGCTCCTTTCTCGAATATTAATCCTAGCTTGTTCTCTTTTTACAGAAATAAATAATGGTTCGAGTATTAAGTCAAGGATAAATATTTAAGATATTGGTCAGCTATCAGCCACCAGCGAACCTTTTTTCCAGGTTTTTTCATAAGCCAAAAAAAAGAGGGAAAAGCTTCTATCCTTTTTTTGGCTCTTTTCTTGGCTTTGGGTTTTTTTCCGGCTGGCGTTCAAGATTGAAACGGGTAGGCTGTTTGCCGAGAGTTTTTGTACGTTATTGTGCAGGTCTAATTGGCACACTTGGAGGCTGCTTAGAAAATATTCTATTCTGTGGCGGCTCCAGAGCCCTTCAGTCGAGTAGCTGGCGCTTTTGTAAGACACGTATTTCCTGATGCTGTTTAGGCCAACTATTGTTTCGAGTAAACTTTAATACTTTTGTTGGAGCTAGGGAGGTGTAATGTTGAATTTACGATTGCCTTTTTGCTCTTACTGGATCATCAAACTAGCTTTGAGAATAAAATGAAGGAAAAAGGACCGTTTTTTTAATAAGGGTGAAAGCTTATGCGAAAAAATATCGTGAATTTATGCTTCTTGAGCTCGGGTTTTGCATTCGAGACGGTGGTCCATTTTTAGGATGACTTTTGAGTCACTAAGCAGTTTCTTTTATATAATTCAGTGGATTTACTCGATAAAAACGATTCGGCAGGCTGACATTTGGTAGAAATATTGTTCTCGTAAAGTGTATCCGATGGTATTATTTATTTTAGATGTATACATGTATTCAGCGGATTTAATGTCAGGATAATTGGAATTTAACAAAATAAATATTTGGCAGAGTCTATAAGCAGGACTTGACCTATTTCTTGAGGCTAGACTATTGAACCGCTTTAAAGATTCAACTTTGCGAAAATAACTGTAATTTTCTTGGATAATCATTTACAAATAGATAGAATAAGGATTAATACATAAATCATAGATTGAAGTCGTTAGATATTTTTATATATCACTTGATAAAATAAATTGAAAAATAAATTAGCTACATGTCCGACATGTGTCGATTTTTCCACTTTTAATATTTCAGAACACTAAATTTGAGAATTTAACTTTAGTTCGATGTGTTGTTAGTTTTTTTCCCTTTCGAGCAATTCAATTATGGACAAAGTAGTTTACTCGTTTGTTAATTAATTACGTCTGTTATTTCCTACTGTAAATGTTACGATATTTTTTAATTTTTTTATTATTAACGTACCAATGAATTTACATAATTTTGTAATCAATTGAATTTATACTTCGTGTTTACGGTGGGTTTGTTTATTGTCATTTTTTTACGCTCGTATGTTCGCTCGCTTGTGAAAGTTATCAAAGAAAATAACGCTGATAGAAAAATCTGTTAATATTTAATAAGATTTGTTAACTGTTTATAAATTATTTTTCAACATCAGATGGTTTAATTGATATTTTTTATTAGTTAATCCATCATTTATTAAATAAAATTTATTAACAGCCAATGAATATTTGTTAACAGCTCATTTTTATTTTTAACGACCGTCTTATTTTTTTCCATAATTGGAAAATGCAATTGTCGCTTAAATTTAAATAAGTTAATGAATAATTCACTCAATTTTTGAATTCGTATACTACATTACCATAGACTCTCTGAAAAATTTGAATTTTAAACTGGAAATTTGAATATTATGCAATTTCATTGATTTCTTTCCAAGTTTTCAAAACTTCTTTCGTTCGCGCAACTTTAAAATTTTTCGAAAGTTTTTTCGCACAATCTTGTTCGTATTGTTTCAGCAATTAAAATAACCTAACATTTTTTTTAAAGACCATAAATCATAATACTAATAAATATTAAATAACCAAGGGAGTAAAAGACCAAGAGAGTTGTTTGTTACAAAGCTTGAATAAATTTCCAATAAAGTGTTAACTTAAACTTAATTGCCAGGGCAAATCCTCACGCAGAAGTTATCAAAGTTTAAATTTATACTGACACAACACACTACCCCAAAGTTATAATGAATAGAAATAGCATTAATACAATAATAATAACAATTATAATAATAATAATAATAATAATAATAATAATAATAATTAATATTCATGATTGAGATTGAGTGGTGAACAATATCAACGTCCTGAAGCTTAAATTCTCTATTTAAACAATGAATTAAATCATTTTTCTATTTAAATTAACAAAATAAAATTTATTTCGACTATTTTTATTTAAAAATATCAAAGAACCATTCTTTAAGATATCTGTAAGACAATTTTTTAATTCAAACGTCGATTCATAATTTTTCAATAAAAATTAGTTTTGAAAATTCTCGATAGATGGCGCATGATCGCTTAATCTTCTCACTACCGGAGAATGAAATTTAAAATTAGATTTTTTAACTATCTTATTTCATAACACAATAATTGAAAAATGTATTGACGTAATTTTTTCAAAATTGTTCCACTGTTTATTACTTTTTGTAAAGAATCTAACGTTAATATTTATTTTTATGTTTTTACTGTAAAAATAAAATTTTTTATTAATTTATTCTGCACATTTTTTTCTTCTACAGAAAATTAAAAAAAATTTACTGTTCAAAAATGTGACAGTAATTATACTATAATTTTTGTTTTAATAAAACTTGTCAATTGACGTTAATAACCACATTATATAAAAAAAATATATATATAAAGCTAAAAATACAATTAAAAATTTATTTTTGATTGTTAAATGAGGCCGATACAAAAATTAACAAAGTCAAAAAATTTAATCATGGATTGATACGATAATTTTTGAGTATCTAGACTATATCCGAAGCTTATTCACGATCCATAGATCAAACCGGAGAGATTAGTTCCTACATTAAGTAACCATGTGTATTAGACAGATTTCTAAAGAGAAAGAGAGGGAAAAAGGTAGCAAAAGCAAAAGCAATAGCCAAAGAGTTTGAGTTGGTACGGTGACCTGGTTACCCGGCGTGTATTTCAAGCTATCCACTGAATTTCTGTGTGGCATTTCCTCTACACTAACCAGCAGCTACCAACACACCGCCCACCCACCTATCAACCCTCTGCATATTCCTGTATTCAGGCTCAGTGGGTGTTGGTGTGTGGATATGTGTATATTCTCTACACACATGTCTATGGATAGAACATATAGCTATCAAACTCGAAACTGTTTCTTGAAGAGTTTTCCAGCACTCGCCGCACAATACCGCCGCAAAGGCGATTATCAATAGCAAGTCTCCCGCCGCCATTATACGGAATAGATATACTTTTTGCAACAATATGGAGCTCACAATCCGGTAAATCTTGTGCTTGCTTCTGGTCATACTACTGGAAAACTACCAAAGATAAGTTTCTAGGGAATTATGTTCTTCAGAAAAATAAATTCTGGGGTTCGAAATTCGATATCTTCGAAGATACCGATTAGAGACCAATGAAATACAAATGAAATTTGAAGTTTAAGATCTCTTTTTTGAAATAAGACCTAAAATTGAACTTAATTTTAATTGGGTGCAAAGTTATGAATTTTTGAAGTTTAAAAATTACGAATTGAAAGTATGATATTTTGTACAAAAAATGTAATCGACTTCAATATTTAATATCTCATAAGAAATTGGTTGGAGATCAATAAAACATAAATAAAATTTGCAGCTTAAGATCTCTTCTTTAAAATGAGACCAAAACCAACATTTAATTTTAATTAGCTTTAAAGTTATTAATTTTTGAAAACTAAGAATTTTTAATTGCAGATTTTTTATTTTATCTGATAAAAGTTGTTAAGTTTAAAATTTAATATCTCCGAAGATATTGGCTATAGACCCATAAAATACAGACAAAAATTGAAGCTGAAGATCTAATTTTTCAAATGAGACCAAAAACAATCCTCAATTTTAATTAGTTTCAAGGTTATGAATTTAAAAAATTTTTAAATATTCTTGGTAAAAATTTAACATTTTGCCCAAAAAATTTTTTTCGATTTTAAAATATAATAACTTCGAAAATATCGATGGTAGACCCATGAAATAAAAACAAAAATTGAAGCTAAAGACCTGATTTTCAAAATGAGTCTAAATTCAACTTTTAACTCTCGTTAGTTTAAAAGTTCCGACTAATCAAAGTTGAAAATCATCTTCAAAAAAAATTTTCAAAGAAAAAAATTCTTTCTTTCCAAACTCATATCAGTATTCTCAATGAGTATTACAATTGCACCAAGTTCCCACAATAGACCATAGAATTCAACTGATACTTCAAGTATCGACTGCTAATATTCCAGCAACTACTGGCGCTTGGGAATTATTATATTTATATTTTATCACAGCCTTTAATATTTTTACCGTGATTTACTTTTTTCAATATCTATAAACGTGAAACAGATTTTTAATAATCGGCCAAGCGAAATAGGTAGAGTAGAATTTCAATAGTAGTAATAACAACAATATTCACAATAATGATAATAATAATAATAATAATAATAATAATAATAATAATAATAATAATAATAATAATAATAAATCAGAGCGCTCGACTGTGATTTCTTATCCTGGTAGCAGTTCCTTCCTGGGGTAGTGTCGTTAGTAGGTTTCGCGACAACATTTTCACTAGAGTATTTTTTATTTTTCTCAGGAAAATCTGTTGTGAAATTCTCAACGGAAGACGAATAAAATAAAAAGGGAATGCAAGTAGACCTAGATGAAGACGAAGATCGAGACGAATAAAATGGAGGGCTCGTGGGAATCGGAACGTGAATGCATGATGTGCGGTGGAAAATTCTTGCCTATGCTGGCGTCCAATAAACATCTTTGTATGCATTTGTGTGTGGGCGGATGAGTGAGGCAGATATTTGCTCGGCGGAAAATTGAGGAAGGAATATTTAAAGCTTCGTGACATCTTTGTGCTGGAATAGATGTCGCTTTCATTAGACACAAAAGTTGTTGAAGTGAAAAAATACAGGTTAAAGATGCTTTTCTCTCACTAACATCATTATACCGCTTTTTGTATAAATATTTCAGTTTACTTTTCTATATACTATTTTATTTTGTTGTTATTATTGTTCTTACTTTTTCGAGTGGTTTTCCCAAGATTAAAGTTACAATACAAACATTATGTTTATTCAAACTACTCGAGTTTAAATGCTACATTTTAAAAATTTGTTTTCTCTGCATCAAGCTTTCGACAACCACTAAATCATATTTAAACATGCTTTTTCAAATAATGATATTAATTTATTGCCAGATGAATCTCAGACCGACCATTTTATGCTTTTTAAACTTGAAACTCCTACAAGTTACTTTTTTACATAAAGTCAACCATTATGTCACGGTAATATCATTAGTAAAGTATATTATGTCATCATTTAGTCTTAAGTAAAATCACGCGCATGCGTGTTTTCCATAGGATGAAAAATGAATTTAAAATTGTTAAAACTATGTTTTATTTTGTTTTAATTTTCAATTAAGATAGAAGCGCCAATTATTGACACTAAGAGATATGGCTAGCATTACAATTTTTTTTCATATTATTATTATTTTTACTTGTATACCGTTTTCTGGTTTTTACAAGGCTAATTGTCTCAGCTTTTCCGCATATAGTCTTTTTTCAACTCTTTATTATCAACATATGCTCCGCTCTATATTATCAACACAATCTTTCAACTCTTTTATTATCAACATGTTCTCCGCTCTTTTTATAATCAACATGTTCTCCGCTTTTTATAATCAACATATCATTTCGCACATAACTCTATTCTCAATGCGGCTGTGGACCGACTTGTGCTTTCTGTACTGTATTTACCCTATTCCTCACCCCTTTCTATCGGTTGTTGGAATAGTGGCGATGGGGAAACCACAGAGAAAACCCATGCCAGTACAGTCGGCT
This sequence comes from Cotesia glomerata, assembly GCF_020080835.1. Taxonomy (NCBI): domain Eukaryota; kingdom Metazoa; phylum Arthropoda; class Insecta; order Hymenoptera; family Braconidae; genus Cotesia; species Cotesia glomerata. The sequence goes on from NC_058160.1 coordinate 9,408,742, forward strand.
ACCGGAGCGATCTCCGACGGTTGGTGTTGGAACTATTCGAACAACCGTCGGGGCTCGAACCCTCGCCTCACGACATGATGCACGAACGAACTAACGTTTAATTTTTTTAAAAATTGTATTAATAAGTCTTTTGCCTGTAGAATGAATGCCTTTTAATAGCACTTTCTCAAATAAAATAATTTATTTCGACTGATAAAGTAAATCGCCCGAATACACCATTCATTTATAGGCTGACTAAATCAAGTGATCTAACTAAAGACAAGCTGTTGTTCCAATTATTCACATCCATTACTTTAAAATTAATAACTATTTAATTGATAGTAAATATGTAATATTATTGCATGCCTTAAGCGCGAAGCGCGCAGGTATGCTCTACTCTCGCCTAAAAATCGTGATTTCGATTAAAACGTGATTTTCATAATTTAAACGAAAAAAATTATGGATAAAAAGTATATTGAAATAAATAATAGTAACTATAGAACAAGTTAAAAAAATTTTCTTATCGATTAAATAAGATTTCTCAGAAAAAACTCGTTTTTCTGATGAATTAAATGAATAAGAGCGTGGTATTCACGGGAGCTATGGGCTTGATAACACCACAACTTTGTCAAAAATCACTTTCACGATTTAATTTTTTTTTTGTTTTATTCCTGCACGGAGAAAAAAATTTTGCTATAAGAACTCTATAGTAGTTAGTTAGTTGTAAAAAGTTCCAGTAGGTTAACGTATTCTTATAGTAACAATACCGTTTGGCTCCTGCAACTCTACATCCTTGAGCTCTGAGAGCTAAACGTTATTTACCTCTCACAACTCTACAGGATCGTTCTAAGACTATAACAAATTTTTGGAAGTCTGCTTAATAATTTTTTTTTACGATTTAGCATTGAAAATTTAATAAATACATGCGGCAGAATGAATTTATATTGCCAACAATAATTGTATATGACAAATAAGAATAGTATTATAATAGAAATAAGATAATAATAGAATTTATATTACAAATAAAAATTATTTGTAAAATAAAAATATGGTCGTCACAAAATTATCTCATTATCTTAATTATATCAATAAATATTGGACATAAAATCACTACCCTGATGGATCCAAAGTGCGGTAGACTACGGTAATGTACGGCAAATTTACGGTAGGGTACGGTAGAGTACGGTACGTACAGCGATTAACCGTAATACAGTATGACACCGTAAATTACGGAGATTTTACGGCAAAGTACCGCGATTGTACAGTAATTTACCGTTATTGTACGGTAAGATACCGTGATTGTACGGTAAAATACCGTAATTGTTAGTAAAATACTATAATTATCCGGTAAAAAAGTACTGTTTTTGTACACTAAAGTACCATAATTGAACGGTAATGTACCGTAATTGTACGGTAACTTATCGCTAAAATAACGTATATTTGACGGTAGGTTACCATTGGAATACGGTAGTGCGGAAAGTTCAGAAGTATATTTTCTACCGTGATTTCACCGTACGCTACCGTAATTATACCGTAATTTTACCGTTCTATACAGTATTTTTACCGTTCTTTACTGTACGTTACGGTGTTTTACGGTTACTACCGTGCGAGTAGAATGCTACTGTATTCTACGGTGGCCATACAGTATATCGACCGTATTTTTACCGTATAATACCGTAATTCTACGGTATTTCAGATCCGCCAGGGTACCGTATATGCACAAGAAAAGATAAACGAAAACAAATTTTATTTTGTTTTAAATGGGGTCTTTTTAATGTATTCCGATAACTTATCACTTATCACAATATATTCAACTAATAAATTAAATTAACAGTCACTGCAAATGAACTTTGAAAAACCATAAATACAAAACTGTTCTAACGAAATTCAATTTGATAAAAAAAAAAAACCTATTTCCTTAAATAAATGAATTGGGAACTTAATTGTCCTCATATATTTTTAATAATATGGATTAGTAACAAAATAATTCTGTTTGTCATTTTAGAAGGTTATGAAATATGTCAGCGCACTGGATTACTGCGCAACGTAGAGCGCTCCCAACTATACCGTTTGGCTCTGAGAACAATCCCGTAGAGCTCTGAGAGCTCAACAACATTGAGTTATCAGAACTAAATAACATTTTGTTACTGTAACTCTACAACGAACAGTAAACTGTGTATAGTTGTGGTAACTCTACAGTTACGTTACCAGAACGAAATTTTTTTTTTCCGTGTGAGGAAGTTTATCAAAACCCTTGTGAAAATTGCGTCAAAATAATTCCGTTTCGATACAGTTAATTTTTTTCGATTGTCAGTTCGGTGACTTTTTCTGCGATTTCCGCAGCCATATATATTATTTTTCATAAACAGAATTGAAATAACTATAAACAACCCTGATAGCCAGCGCTTTCTCAGTAAGTGTTGACTTCCAGCAGTTACGGTTAATTTATACATCAAGTTGGCGGTAATTCTTCACTCAACAACAGTTGTAAGCAAATTGACGGAAATCTACGGCCGCAACTTGAATACAAGTTAACAATCAAACTTGTAGTTAAATTTCTTTTCAACTTTACTACAATTTGACGGAAATACTTGTACAGCAAGTTTTGACGTCTATTTGCAGAGTAAGTTATAGGTAACTAATAGGTAATCGCTCGCTTTGCCAACTCTTTCCGTCAAGTTTGCTTCAAATTACGGACGTAGATTGACAGTAAGTTATAGGTAAGGTGGCTATCAGGGAAGCAGAAACTATATATACATGATGGTATAATTACTAACTGTTTTATCATCCGTTAAAATTTTTCTTTAGTTCGACCTACAGAGGGGATAATACTACTCGCGGGAAAATTCAAATTAAAAATGAATAATTTTTGTTATGATCTAAATAATTTATGTATGACATGAACGCTTAAGGCATGCTCATTTGGATTTTCCAAACTTTTTATTTTTCATACTTTATTTATTTATAAAAAAGAAAATAAAATCTGAGTAGATGAAACAAATAATTTAAAATTAGCGTTTTTAAAAGAGTCCTTGTCTGACCAAAATAGTTAGGGAATTTAAAGCATAAAGATTGTTTTTAATATCGTAAGTAATGAAATAAATCTTTAAATAACATAAAGTGTCAATGGGCGCTTTTACCTTCAAGTAGTTATTGTTAAAGTTTCAAATTTCTTTATTATAAGTTTCATGAAAAATAACATAAATTGTCGATAAATCAAAATAATTTTTCACTTTTTAATATAATTTTCTATTTTACTTTTTAAAACTAATTTTAATTTCACACTTGAAGTAACAGTGCGATTGCAGGGAAATATTTAATATTCCCGTATTTATATTTGTACTTATATATATTTATATTTATATTTACCATCAACACATAATACCTCGAAAATAATTAAACTAAAAAATTAATTTTCTGTTTCATGAAAAATGTTTGAAATCGAAAACATTTGGCTAAAATCGAACCAATTGTTGCTCAACCAAGGAATCTTCGGAACTGACCCGAGCGACGATTCAGTGGGTACCCAGGATTTTAAAACCCGCAGAACTAGGGAAGCCGAGCAGAAGAAAGTTGACTTTGTCCTCAGAAGCATTCCGCATAGGTTTCCACCAGTGAATCGAAACTGGTCCACGGAAAAGCTCAACAAACGGTTTAGTTGCTGTCCAGAACGAGGGAGAATAAAAAAATTAGCAAGTCATGAGTGGAGGAGGATAAATAAAAGGGAGCTGGAAAAAATAGAACCGCCTTAGGCTGGATGGGTTTGCTTGGCCAAGACTAAGACTGGGACTAATAAAAAAGAAATAGTAGCAAGGCCGTGACTATTAGTGCCGGTTAAGAGTGTGTAAGCCAGCCGAAACTCGAGGCAGCAGTGAATGGAAAAAGTATAAAAGCGCGAGAAATATAAACTAAGGTAATGGAAAAGCCCAGAGAAAATTCCACTTGAGTTAATAGTCGGAGCTGGGATCTTGAGAGTTTTGTTGAGCTATGCAGATGTTGTTCCTAGTGTATAGGAAAGAGTGAGTGCTACGACTGGTACACGCTGAGCTTAATATAAATAAACATATTTCAGCGAGCTAGGCTCCAGGATCCGGTGGATGTATAGAAGACAAGTTACTGGATGAAGAGACAAGATGAACACAAGAGACTGAAACAAGTGTCTGCTGGTAGGCTAGACAGACGTTTCCATGCGTCTGATCCTAAATTGCTGGCAACACAAGTTAATACCAACCGCGTCATCTTGTGTTTATTCGCTCATACGCTCTGACTTTTAGCTCTACTTAATTTAACGGCTCTTGGAAGGAGGTTTTAATTTTTTAGCGGTTTTAACAGCAACTTGGAAGTTGTTTTATGTAATTAATATTTTATAATTAATGTGAATGGTAGGTTTTGGAATTTTGTATCTTTGGATATAGTGGTTGTAAAATTTAAAGCTGGAGAAATCATCTTTGAAATGGGATCAAAAAGAATTTTTTATTTTGATTCGGTGCAAGGTTACGAATTTTTGAAGTTGGAAAATAATTTATAAACGGAAGTTTTATATTCTGCAGGATGAAAGTTGTTGATTTTTAAATTTTATATCTCCGAAGATATTTGTTTTAGACCAATGAAATACAAATGAAATTTAAAGCTTAAGAGCTCTTCTTTAAAATAAGACCAAAAATGAAGCTTAATTTTTATTAGTTTCAGAGTTATGAGCTTTTGAACTCCAAAAGTGGATAATTGAAAATGTAACATTTTGTCGATAAAAAATTTTCGGTTTCAAAATTCAATATCTCCGAAGATATTGGTTAAAGACCAATGAAAAATAACTGAATTTGAAGATAAAGAGTTCTTATTCAAAATAAGACCAAAAATGAAGCTTAATTTTAATTAGTTTTAAAGTTATGAATTTTTAAAATCTGAGAATCAATAATTGAAATTTTTTAATTTTGTCTGATAAAAATTTTTGGTTTAAAAATTCAATATCTTCGAAGATATCAATCGTAGACTATCAAAACAAAAATGAAATTTGAAGCTAAAGACATCTTCTTTAAAATAAGACCAAAAACGAAATTTAATTTTGATTACATTCAAATTTATGATCTATCAAAGTTTATAACCTCAGTAAAAGATTTGAAATTACTTTAATTAACATCAAAGGATAATCATAAAAACATATTCAAATCATAATTACTAATACCTTCAATCAGATATTCCGTTTGCACTCGCCAAAGTTAGAAATCGAAATTTGAAAGCATCTCGAAACTACTTGATACTTCTCAGAGTTGAGTAATAAATTGTTGGATTACTCAATTCCAATTTCCGCATCAGAGAGTTATCATACAATTTTCGATTCTCCGTAGCTCCTCTATTGTTATTATTATCATTATCGTTATTATTATTTATTGGTGTCTAACATCTTGACACAGAAGTCATCATATTACTGCCAGCAAAAACTCATTGAGACGAAATGAACCGTAACTGAGTGAGTGTGCACGAGAGAGTATGACACCAGGCGGAAAACATGGTGTCGTCATCGTCTTTAGTGATTGAGCTTGCGTATGGGTGCCACGTATAATATAGGTGGATACATTCCTCCACTGAAAGTAGTAGTACAAGTCAGTCTAGCTCTGTATATATAATATAATATAATATAATATAATATAATACTTGCGGTGTGATATGGTGTGCAATAGTTGCCTCAAGGGGACACCAAACCACCAACCAACCAACCTACCTTCCTACTATACAAGTCTGATCGCCACTCGAGCGTAAGATTATATCGCATAAACTCACTCCAGCTCTCTACCCTTATTAAATTTCTACCGACGTTTTCGTATTCGCGGAACTATATTTATAAATGTGAGAAAGTAAACGTACACCACGGCTCCCAATGCATGAGACGTGTTTACAGGAGGAGTTCGAAATAGCAATTTATAGGAGCAAACTATCGAGGTCTCACTGCCGGGCTCCATTGAAAGTACGAGAACGTCGTTTAGCAGCTTATCGATTCGTCAGCGGCCAATATGCCAAGCATTAGCTGCTACCGAGCCCGAGCCCTACCTCTAGGTCAACTTTATCATCTTCCTTCAGTCAAGAACTCTGGTGATAGCGTCTACTAGCCGAATGTCCGACATTGTGTCGATTTTTCCACTTATAATATTTCAGAACACTAAATTAGAGAATTTAGTTCTGAAAAATCCGTCCGGTGGCTACAGAGCGGCTTTTCTCGCATGATGTGCTCGCTTTTTTTATATTTAACAGTCTGACACTGATAAAAAAATTTGGTTGTGTAACTTAGGCAAGACGGAGAAAGCTCTATTGTTGCCGATTGTTTTGTTACAGTTTTCAGAACTTTAATTCGATGTGTTGTTTGTTTTTTTCCCCTTTCGAGCAATTCAATTACGGACAAAGTAATTTACTCGTTTGTTAATTAATTACGCCTGTTATTTCCTACTGCGAATGTTACGATATTTTTTAATTTTTTTATTATTAACGCACCAATGAATTTACATAATTTTGCGGTCAATTGAATTTATACTTTGTGTTTACGATTGGTTTGTTTATTATCATTTTTTACGCTCATATTTTCGCTCGTTTGTGAAAGTTATCAAAGAAAATAACGCTGATAAAAAAATCTATTAATATTTAATAAGATTTGTTAACTGTTTATAAATTATTTTTTAACATCAATGGTTTAATTAATATTTTTTATTAGTTAATTAATCATTTATTAAATAAGATTTATTAACAGTTAATTGATATTTGTTATTAGTTGAAAAATATTTTTTAACAGCTAACAAATTGTTTATTAAACACAATATATTAACTGTTAATAAATATTTTTTGATAAATATTTTTGAACTGTTAATAAACATTTATTTGAGCCCATGAATAAAAAGTAAGCGTCGAAACTCTATCATATGAATAGATAAAAAAATTCAATAGATCAGTTAAGTTAGTAGATTTTTTATTAAAAAAATTAAACAAATAAAATAAATAATGGAAAGTGTCGATAGTGGATTACAGAATAATTTATTTTATACTGGAAATTATTAATGTAATATTGTAAGCTGGATATTTATTAATTGTTAATAAATAATTTTTCAACTATTAATAAATTTAGTGTTTCTCTCTAAAGAATATTTATTAAAAGTTCAAAAATAATAATTTGTGCTTAATAAATTAAATTATTTACAGTCAATAAGTTTTCTTTTTAAGTAAAATTGAGCATGAAATACGATTAATGTGAGTGTCTTAACATCAAAAGCTCTTAAATAATTACTAAAGAGATTGAAATCCCGTAAAAACACTCCTAGATCCATAAAACGTCAGAAACTTATCCTCAACCGAGCAATGTTTCACAAAATGATGGAATTGAATGGCCCCTGACAGCAGAAGCAGATAAATAATTGCCGACTGGGATGGCAACATTTAATCTGGTATCTTATCTCATCGTCATTACGTCCTTCAGCTCAATGACCAGCCAATGTGTCCGGCATTGCGGCGGTACACCTGACCTAGGTGCAGCATTTACCATTAGATATCTTTCTCTCTCACTATCACTATCACTATCACTATCACTCTCCATTACAATACACATGTGTGTGGCGTACCATCATGACTTTGTGTAGAGCAGAGAGTATCTAACTAACGGGATAGGACATCAAAGAGTCAGCAAGATGAAAAAGGACAAGAGAGAAGAGATAGAGAGGAGAAACTCGAGCAGTAGAGCCTGGCTTTCCTCCATCGGTCGATAAAGGGCGCACCATTGTCGCGACATTATTTGAGTGTATATAACCCTCTAGTAGTATAACTCGCTCGCTAAATTTCACGGTGGTTGCTGGCTGGGAATCCACTCTGTTGTGTACTACTTGCTTCACAACATGGCGACTACCGTGGGAATACCACATACATTCATATAAATATTTTATAAATATACCGAATACTTAACTGTTATAAATAATAATGAATTTATAATAAATGTTTATCAATTGATGATGAATTTTATTTAAAATAGCAACTTTGTGATTTTAATAGTTGATTTATGATAGTTTATATACAAATGTTACAATTGAATTATTCTACAATTATATACTGAAAAAAATTTTTTAAATCAAGTAGAATTTACTTAGACGAAAATTTATTAGTTTGAGAATTTTTCTGAAGAGTCTCGATAAGTGTAACATCAAAATGAGCTTACAAAGTTAAAAATATCATCAGTGGAAAAATTACAACGTCATTTCTTAATTATTGACATTTTTTAAGATACAAGCTTATCCTGATGTTAAGCTCATCAAGACCTTTCCTTTGAGTACGCACACGATTTTTTTCATATATTTTATATATATGATATTTCTCATATTTGTGAAATATATAAAATATAAAAAAAATCGTGTGGGTATTCAAATGAAAGCTCTTGATGAGCGTAACATCAAGATGAGCTTATATCTTGATAAATGTCAATAATTAAGAAATGACTTTAAATTTTTGCGTTAGCATCATTATTTACTAAAGTAAGAGTTACAAATAATTTCTTCCAATATTAAATTATAAATTTTGGCATTAAGGGGGATGGCCACTGTGACGATCGAAAAAATAAGTGATTTTCGGGAATTTTTTTGACTGGGATAATAAAGGAATTTGGGGATCAGGTTTTTTTTGTTTTATAAAGTATACATTAAAGATTATTCTCCTAAATTTTTATCAAAAAATATCATGTTGTTACAAAGTTATTAGCATTTTTGTGGAGCACCAAAAAAATTTCCCCCTCCATGATGCGATCTCTAACTAAAAAACGGATTATCTAAAACAAAAAAACGAAAGAGCGTTGTAATCTGCATGTATGCGGTTATCGTTGCACGTAGGGGATTTTGAAAATTTGGATTGAAAAAAAAATGGCGACATATTAAAAATTTTTTCGTTTTTTTTCCTCATTTTTTTGGATTCACATAGCCCTAAAAAATCTTAAAAATCAAAATTTCCAAAATCCCCTACGTGCAACTATAGCTACTGAATAGACGAATACGGGAAAAAAAAAGTTGCAAATCGGTTCATATTTATGCAAATTACAATTCTCATCAGTTCAAAAAAAGTAGTTTCAAGAAAAACGCGTTTTCGTCGGAGTGTCGCGCGTGTAAAGTCATTTGACGCACTGTCACAAAAATGACTAACTCGGAAAATATTCGGAATTTTGATAGCAAACTCTAGGTACATATTTTTGAATCTATAAACTTGGATTTAATAAAATAAAAAAAAATTTTTTTTTTTTTTTGAAATTTCACAGTGGCCATCCCCATTAAAAATTTTTAACCTTATATTTGGTAATATTTGAAGTTACGCCACCTCAAGTTCCAACAAATTATTTAAAAAAATAAAAATTAATCAGAATCTGAGTAAATTTTACTGTTTAAATTTTTTGTAAATATTTTGTTGCTCTTTTTTAAATATTTTAATTAATACGCGAATAGTCAGAGTCAACGCACAAAATCCCATCAGCTCAATAATTTCCCAATCAATGATAATTTTTTTTATTTTTATATTTTTAATGCTCTCTCGATGCTTTTTCTATTTCAACGTCTAGCGCTTAAAGCTTCAATATATTGTATGCCATCGACTCCAATCAAACTTTACGAGATCGTTTCTATCGCTAAGCGTATTTTACCAGTCTCGATTCAATGTATATATATATATATATATATATATATATATATATATATATATATATATATAGGCATGAGAACTTTTATGATACGGGGTCAGAGAATCTCTGGCAATAAGAGAGAAACGTAAAATATAGTTAACGAATAGATTATTTTTCATTTTTATAAAATGACTTTTTATTGTTAAACTTATAACTGTCTATAAAAAAATGTCTGTTTTTTTTACTTTATTTTATAATTCTTTTATTAAATTTTTCTCGGGAAGTAAATTGGCATGATTGTTGAATAGAAAGTTAAGTCGTTTGAAAAGGGAATAAGCTTTAATGGAAATTATTTTCATGAGAATGAAAAGATTCATTCGTGTACTTTGGCATTTTAATTTCTTATTACTTTTTTAATTAACAGGAATATACATTAATTTTGCAGTTTAATTATTTTCGAGGTATTATGTATGGATGGTAAATATAAATATAAATATATATAAGTACAAATAGAAACACTGGGGAATATTAAATATTTCCCTGCGATAGTACTGTTACTTCAAGTGTGAAATTTAAATTAGTTTTAAAAAATAAAATAGAAAATTAAATTTTAAAAGGAAAAATTATTTTTAATTATCAAAAATTTATGTTATTTTTTATGAAACTTATAATAAATAAATTTGAAACTTTTATAATAACTACTTGAAGGTAAAAGCGCCTATTGACACTTTATATTATTCAAATATTTATTTAATAACTTACGATATTAAAAACAATCTTTATAATTTAGAGAATTAAAATAAAATGAATAGTTGTGAAAAATATAAAACATTGATTAATAAAAAAACAAAGTTTACTGGAGGTTATTGAAAAAGCTCGTGAGCTTTAAGGTTGCACGGACAGTACCCCGTAAGTCATAATAGAATCTAAATTTTTTTTTCATTAAAATTAAAAATTTTAATACGAAAATTCATTACAATAATTTAACCGTTACCTAACATTATTATTAATTGAAATAATTTAATAATTTAATTAACAAAAACAATAAATAGTCAACGTTTGAGTCAAGTATTTTTTCACAAAACGTGGACCTGGCAGATTTTATTTGAGAAAATATCTTTTTTATAAATAAATAAAGTATGAAAAATAAATAATATTAGATATTTACAATCAATTAAATGGTTATTAATTTTAAAGTAATGGATGTGAATAATTGGCACAACAGCTTGCCACTAATTAGATCAGTTGATTTAGTCAGCCTTTAAATGATTGGTGTATTCGGGCGATTTACTTTATCAGTCGAAATAAATTATTTTATTTGAAAAAGTGCTATTAAGAAACATTTATTTACCGGCAAAAGACTTATTAATACAATTAAAAAAAAAATTAAACAATCTTTATTCTAAATATGAAAAAAAAAAAAATTGTAATCCTTGCCATGTCTTTTACAGTCAATAATTGGCGCTTCTATCTTAATTTAAAATTTGAAAAAAATAAACATAAACTTTAAGTAAAAAATTATATTAGTATTTTATAATTAAAAAATCAAGCGGAAAAATTCTTGAACTTATCTTAAGAATTTTTCTCTTAGATCAAGCTAATAAAAATTGACAATTTTAAAAATTCAAGATAGTAATAGATGAAGCGAATTGACAGCAGATCAGAAATAGCGCGGTCACGACTCAAGAGACCAGAAAACGCAACTACTAAGTAAGGACTCGAAAGGGTGTCATGTAGCATGACAGGACCTTTTAGGCACTTTATGCGCCAGCATTATCAAGCGCTTATCGATACATATACAGGTATATATTTTTATAAATGATAATGTGGAGTAAGTTACCGGGCGTAAATATAAACATAAATGTAAATATCGACTCAACACTCCCCGGAGCAATGTAAACTTGAGAAAATATGTTTCTTTTTAAAACACGGCTGAGGGTGAAGGCACCTTGGTTTATTTTTGCCCGAGTTCCGTTTAAGTAACTGCTTGAAAGCTGTCATTTTTAGAGATTAATGAAGACTTATTTTACACAAGGAATTTTTAGGAACAAGTTTAAGAGTAGCAAAGTTTATATAATTCTTTCGACTCGAATAAGTTGGAAATTCTGACGATTAATTTCAGAGTTATCAATTGATGACGGAAAAACTTTTTAGTTTAAAATAATATAATTTTTTGGTAAAAAAGAAAAAAAAATATTTTTGTTTTCCAAAAACTTATAATCAAAATTGTGGTTTGAATATAAGAGATACAAAAAAGTTATAAGAGACCTTTTTTATTGAAAATTTAATTCCTTACAAAAAAGGTCCTTAATTTTTTCATATCTTCAAAACTTTAGCCAGAATTTGAGGTCAAAGTTAAAAAATAACAACCTCAATCAAAATGATTAATTTTCAAAATTTAAAATCAAAATTTCTGGTTAAATATTACACGGAAAGAAAATTATGGGAACTATTCCTATACCATTATGGTAATGGTTCCCATAATGCTATAGGAATGATTCCTATACTATTATAGAAACAATTCCTATATTGTTATGGGAACTAATCCCATAATATTATGGGAATGGTTCCCATAATGCTATAGGAATCACTCCTATACTATTATGGGAACGGTTCCCACAATATATAGGTTTAAATCTTATGCGGAAAAAAAAATTGGGGCTGCCACATGATACATTCCTGTGGAAGATTCATGTGGCAGGCAATAATAGTTAAAACAACAACAATAATTAAATAATAATAATAATAATAATAATAATAATAATAATAATTTATATTATTGAGAGAATAAGAACAATTTTGTCTCTTGGATAGTCACATGATGAAATCGATTTTTTTAGTGTAATTAAGTGTCATTGCAAAGGACATGACTTGAATTTGTGCCTTTTCAAGGTTTCATATCATTCTCGTCGATAGTCAATTTATGATGATAGATATTTAGGTTGCATTCGAAAATGCTCTATCTCTAAACATATAATTGAGAAATGACCTAGTATCTTGTGAACTATTGACATTTTTCAAGATATAAGCTCATATTAATGTTACACTCATCGAGACCTTTCATTTGAGTACCCACATCAATTTTTCATATATTTTATATATTTATATATATTATATATATGTATATATGAAAAATATATCAAAAATGCATGTGGGTACTAAAATGAAAGCTCTTGATGAGTGTAACATCGGGATGAGCTTATATCTTCAAAAATGTCAATAGTTTACCAGATACAAGGTCATTTCTTCATTATGTATCTAGACACAGAGCATTTTCGAATGCAGCCTAAATTCTTATTATAATAAATTGACTATTGGTGAGAATGATATGAAACCTTGAAAAGGCACAACTCTAAGCAAAAACCCATTTTATCACATAAATACACTGGCCACAAAATTTTCCTTATTCTCTTAATCATATAGATTGTTATTATTATTATTATTATTATTATTATTATTATTATTTAATTATTATTGTTGTTTTAATTATTGATTTGAAGAAAATAATTTGTGGAGGTATATTATTTGTCTTTTGAATAAAAAATTATAAAGCAAAATTTATTAATTTTATTAATATATTGGCAAAAATATTGAATATTCATAATGAAGTTTAATGTGTGGTTAAATTTAGTTTGGTAAGCATTCATGAAATTTATTTTTGAATGATCTATAGTTACCGATTTTCAATGAAACACCGGCAAGTTCTTAACCCAATTTATAATGACTAACGATATTACAAACTCGGGTAAAAATATCGGTAGTTATGATGAAAGGTAATTAACTTTGTAAACTCAATAGAAATAATTTATTATTGGAGATTCGAGGTGGGCTGTTGCGAAAATCAATAAAATAATAATCAACAATAATTATTAAAATAAAAACAAACTGAAGTTTCAACGTGATTTGTACACGTGATACTCGTGTTTATTTATATAAGTATATATTTGTAAAATTTAATTACATTGAATTATTTCTGGTGATAATTTATTTTTCGATATTCCTGTTAATTAAATTTTCAATTGTATAAATTATTTTATTGTAACATTTTTATAATATAATAATAATATTATTTTTAGACATTTTTATTGAAAAAAAAAAAAAAAAATGATTGTTATTATCAAGTGAAAGAGAATTTACCTTTGGCTGATTGAATGTCTGTATTGATAAATTTCAATTGACATGTCGATATCGTATGACTGGTGGACAACCCGTATAGAAACAGAGTAAAGGGACAAGCAAAATAATGTAATCGTTTATCCCCTAAAATTAATCGAGCTTGGCTAATCGAATTACAATTCGCTGCTGATCAGTGAAACGGATTTATTCAGCAGTTGCCACGCGCAACTCGGTAATCACCTCTAATAATTTATAAACTTAACGGTAATTATATTTAATGTCTACAGCTGCTGTTTTCTGTCTTTCCCACAATATTTAGACATTAATCCTTATCCATTTATTTTAATATCAATTTTATTATTTTTATTTAATAAATAAATATTACCCATCTTGCCCATTTATTTTTTTAATTAAAAGTTTATTAATGTTGTCTCGTCATTTTGTAATTGATAAAATAATTTGTAAAAAATTAGATGGGAAGAGTCAGCCAGAGATAAAATATAAAAAAAATGTCCGGTGACAGTCATCTAACCTCGATAAGAAATTTAGTGTTTACTTTTTTGCATCAACCGCGGATAATAATTCCTCGGTACGTGTTTTTTAACTTGTTTTATGTCTTTAATGATTGAGATAGAAAAGAAATTTGGCGCCTGCTCGAATACCAACTGCTGGACTACTTCCAACTCCCGACAGGTCGACCTGTTTTTTTAAAAATATTTTTTACTTTATATATATTTCCAATTATTTTAATGCGATACTGTAATAAATATCGAATCTATCATCTTTTTAAACTTATCGTGGTTTTATCAATAAATATTTGTATTGCTCTACACAAAATTCTTTTTACTTTATTATTAATATTCAAATAGTTCAATGCAAAAAACATAATAATAATAATTTTTTAAAAATAAAGTATTATTATTATTATTATCTATATTATTAAGAGAACAAGAAAAATTTTGTCTTCAGGATAGTCATATGATGAAATCGGTTTTTTTAGTGAAATTCAGTTTCATTGCAAAGGTCTTGACTTGAATTTGTGTCTTTTTAAAGTTTCTTATCATTCTCATCGATAGTCAATTTATTATGATAACTATTTAGGCTGCATTCGAAAATATTCTATCTCTAGATATTTAATTAAGAAATGACTTTGTATCTTGTAAACTATTGACATTTTTAAAGATATAAGCTCATCCCGATGTTACACTCATCGAGACCTTTCATTTGAGTACCCACATCAATTTTTCATATAATTTATATATTTATATATATGAAAAATATATCAAAATGCATGTGGGTACTCAAATAAAAGCTCTTGATGACTGTACACGGAAAGAAAATTATGGGAACTATTCCTATACCATTATAGGAATGGTTCCCATAATGATATTAGAATAATTCCTATACTGTTATAGAAACTATTCCTATATCATTATGGGAACTAATCCCATAATATTATGGGAACTATTCCTATAATATTATGAGAATGATTCCCATAATGCTATAGGAATCATTCCTATACTATTATAGGAATGGTTTTCATAATTTATGAGAACCATTCATATAATAGTATAGGAATGGTTCCCACAACAGCATGGTTTAAATCCTACACGGAAAAAAAAAATTGGAGCTGCCGCATGATACCTTCCTGTGGAAGATACATGACTTTGATGTGACAGCAACATGATTTTCATGTGGCAGGCAATAATAGTTAAAACAACAATAATGATTAAATAATAATCATAATAATAATTTATATTATTAAGAGAATAAGAACAATTTTGTCTCCTGGATAGTCACTTTATGATCATAGTCAATTTATAATAGATATTTAGGTTGCATTCGAAAATGATCTATCTCTAAACATATAATTGAGAAATGACCTTGTATCTTGTGAACTATTGATATTTTTAAAGATATAAGCTCATCTCGATGTTACACTCATCGAGACCTTTCATTTGAGTACCCACATCAATTTTTCATATATTTTACATATCTATATATATTATATATATGTAAATATGAAAAATATAGCAAAATGCATGTGAGTACTCAAATGAAACTTTTTGATGAGTGTAACATCAACACGAGCTTATATTTTTAAAAATATCAATAATTAAGAAATGACCTTGTATCTTGTGAATTATTGACATTTTTAAAGATATAATGTCAATTATATATAAAAATATATCAAAATGCATGTGGGTATTCAAATGGAAGCTCTTGATGAGTGTAACATCGGGTAGAGCTTATATCTTCAAAAATGTCAATAGTCATACCAGATACAAGGTCATATCTTCATTATGTATCTAGACACAGAGCATTTTCGAATGCAGCCTAAATTCTTATTATAATAAATTGACTATTGGTGAGAATGATATGAAACCTTGAAAAGGCATAACTCTAAGCAAAAATCCATTTTATCACATAAATACACTGGCCACAAAATTTTCCTTATTCTCTTAATAATATAGATTATTATTATTTTACTTTATATATAAATGTTGGCTAATAAAACGAGTCTTTAGATAAAATATTGTATAAATTATTATTATTATTATTATTATGATTATTATTATTATTTAATTATTATTGTTGTTTTAACTATTGCTGCCTACTACATGAAAATCATGTGGCTGCTCCAATTTTTTTTTTCCGTGTATATATTATAGGAATCATTTCGAACTCACTCCGCACGAAGATTTTATCTTTATTTTATTTTTAGAATGATTCCCATAATGGTATAGGAATGGTTCTTATAATATTCTAGGAATCCTTCCTATACCATTATGGGAATAGTTCCCATAATGATATAGGAACCATTATTATATCATTATGGGAATATTTCCCATAATATTATGGGAATGGTTCGTATAATTGTATAGGAATTATTCCTATAATTATAGAAACCATTCCTATACCATTATGGGAACCATTCCCATTGTTATGGGAAATGTTCCCATAATTCTGGGAAAATTTCCTATAATCATGGGAACTGTTCCTATAAAATTATGGAAATATTTTTCATATTTTTTTTTCCGTGTAACATCGGGATGAGCTTATATTTCCAAAAACGTCAATATTTAAGAAAATACAGTGCAATTTAACAAAAGTCATTATTTAATGAAGCAAAATTTTTGTTTATTTATAGTTCACAAGTTACGGCAGTCACATAGTGACTGCAAAGTTGCTAGTTATTATTGTTATTATTATTATTATTATTATTATTATTATTATTATTATTATTATTATTATTATTATTATCCAGAAAAATTTCAAGTTAATATTAATAATAAAAAGTTATATAAATGTTAAAATTATAATTGAACGAGAGTTTTTTTTCCAAGTTCTAAAAGTACGTGAGAATTCCATGATGCTCAATTAACTTGGTAATTTAAATGACTTTCTAAATGCGCTAAAATAACAAATGAAATAACGAATGGATATTTTAAAAGTTTTGTTATAGATATTTGCATTAATACGTATGCTAACTCCAGCTCGACTATTAAAAAAAAAAAAAAAAAAAAAAAAACAAAAAACTGTTTTAATTTAATAAAAAAAAAAATTGTATGTCACACTGAAACAAATACTCGAACTAATTATATTGATAATGATATATTAAAATTCACTAAAAATATTTATCTCTACAATTAAACTAACTAAAAATTGAATGGATTGATCACTAATATTAAAATAGAAGCGTACTTGGAAAAAACGAGATAAATACCTTGAGGAAATATGTACCCAGCGGTATTCCAGCATTACAAAAAGAAAAAAGGAAATAAATAAGAGGTAAAAAATGAGCAAATACACTTTCATTGGTGATCGATGGTAACTGGAGAGCCTTTGATCATACATAGATACTTGCATAAATGGCGCAGAGAAACGTCGATGGGAGTGGTGCTTTGATCGCCGATAAAATTGAAATGAATTACTACGATCCAATAACCTCTACTGCGGTATTCTCAGACTGGCATGTCTCTCTATTTCCATACGACATCGAATATTCACTAGCCTATAACCCTCTCTATTGTAAACTGTTAAATTAAATCTACACTCGACAATAAAATCACCTGCTTCCCACCCCCTACCACTTCTATTGTCCTCCCTGTTTTTCCTACGTCCAAGGAGCAAATCAGCAATTACTATTTCACCAAAAATCAATACGGCCCACGAGGGAGATAAACCTCTTCTTTATTCATATAATTATAAAAAAAAATAAGTATATTTTCATGACTGTGAATCAATTTTTGAAATCACAACTTGACTATTTTTACTCCGCTCCCATTGAATATTCCAGTATTTAAAGAAATATTTAGCTTCAGTCTGCCGGTTTTATTGCGACGATAAAATCTCCATTTAAATCCGAAGTATCTTAAGAATTGCTCCGACTTTTAATTAATATACTATTTCTCTCATAATCGACGCCATGCACTCAAAAAATTCCAGTAATGAATATTTCAATACACAGAAAAAAAAAGGTTCACTTGAGCCAAGAAAATATTTTTCTTCCTAATTATTTTCTTGAGCGAAAAAAAAATTTTTTTTTGATACAAGAAATTTTACTTATTCCAACAAAATTAATTCTCTTGCTTTAAGAAATACTTATCTTGATCCAAGAAAAATTATTTAAGTCAAGAAAATCTTCTTGTTTTGAGAAAATTTAGCCTCTTGCTCTAAAAAATTTAGTTTTTGATAGAAGTAAATTTTCTTGTCTTGAGAAAATTTCTCTCTTGCTCCAAAAAATTAAATATAAAGATAGAAGTAAATTTTCATTAATATTTTTATTGATTAACATATCAAATGGGAAGATCAAATAATATTCAATCATTTTTTTTTCATTCAATATGTATAATTGCACGCTAAAATAATATAAAATGGGTATCAATTATAGCTAAAGTATCTAAAAATCTTGATCAAATATAAAAATTTATTGTATCAAGTATTTATGATAATTTGAATTAAGAAAAAATTACTTCCACCAAGAATAGAATTTCAAGAAAAATTTTTACTTCGGCCAACACAACTTCGATCTTCCTTCAGGTACCCGAAAATTTTCTTGAGCCAAGAATTTTGTTTTCCAGTCAAGAAATTTTTCTTTCTGTGTATGAACAATACGAAAATTACTGTTTTTAAATTTACAAGTCGAATTCCGGGTCGAATATTAGAGATTAGAAAAACTTATAAGAGACCTTTTTAAATTTTCTACAAAAAAGGTCCTTATCAATTTAACCGTGTCTCTTATATTTCAGAAAAAATATCAATTTAGAGAAATAACTCAAATTTTTTTTTCTCTAGAATTAAAAATTAAAAGATAAAATTTTTATGCACCAGTGAGTAGTCTCCACACATGACATATAATCCATCGGCGTATATACGAAGCTTATACGTAGCAATATAAAAGTTTAACGTACCGTCAGACTTTTAAATTGAGAGTTTAAAGTTATACTTTTAAAAATTCGAAATTTAGCTCTGGAAATGTTACTAAATAAAAATGAAACGGTGTTAAAGTTTACGAAAAATCTATACAACTATATGTATATATATTTTTTTATCACTTCTTCAAATATAAGTCAAGCAAAGAGTAATACGTAACAGTGAAGTGAAGTGAAGTGAAGTAGTCTATTAAATTAGCAATCCGAACAAAAACAGTTTCACTGTAAAAAAATCGCGCCAAGTCCACGTTCATAAGACTATTAGGAAAAAAAAATTTTTTATTTCTTTACAAAAAGATACAAAATAAAAAAATTAAAAAATCCAAGTAACCGATATGATTGTTTATGATTTTCGGAAATTAAAAAAAATTTTATTGTAAATTTAAAAATTAAAAAAAAAATTTTAGAACGTATTTAGTGTGCGTGGTTGCAAAATATTTTACTTTTAATGAAATTCGTAAAATCTATTTACTAGCACTTTAAAAAAATTGAAATACACAATGACGCACACCAAGTACGTTCTAAAATTAAATAAAATTTCGCAGCCTCAAAAAACCGTTCTGCTTACAGTAAACAAAGTCGGTAGTCTGGCGCTCCGTTTACAACGGGATTTTTGAACGGAACTTGGCGCCAGATTCTACCGAATCTGTGGATTATTGCCCTGAAAAGCAAGTGCTGGAATTATTACAAACAACTTAATGCAAGATCAATCGCCGAGGGAATTTTCAGTTTGTGTATCAATTACAAGTGAGAACTCGCGTTATGAATAAATGATACACAACAACTGTCAGTCCCGACTTGCAGACCAGAAATTATTCCGAAGTTGGCAAAGAATCCCGCAGCTCCCTCTTGAGAGCTTCTGTAATGGTAAATAAGTCTACTCCGGCTTGACGCTCGGCGTCAGAAGAAAGAAGAAAGAAAAATGAAGAAAGACCAGACCGGATTTTAGATTAATCATTCGCTAGGAAAGAATCATAACTATAATAACAAACTTTTAGATTCAATGGATACTTTGGTTAATTTATTTCTTCAAATTCAACGCTTTACTTTGCTTTTAATTAATTTTGAACTTTTGTTTGTCATTTCATAATTTATTTAGAGAGTAATAAATTCATTTTCGTCGTCCTTTATTATAATTACTTTAAATTAACGCCAATGGAAATTTATAAAAGGATTTTTTGGCGCTCTGCCGACAAAGTTACAAAAAATTTCTGTCTCAGAAAAAAAGAGTCAATAAACTTCGATTAAAATTATTTTAAGGATAATTGTAAAAAAATTACTTCAGAAAAAATAATTTAAAAATCGATTATATAATCTATATTATTAAAAGAATAAAAATAAATTTTTTCAAGATTTCATATCATTCTCACCGATAGTCAATTTATTATGATAAGTATTTAGGCTGCATTTGAAAATGCTCTATCTCTAGATACATAATTAAGAAATGACCTTGTATCTTGAGAACTATTGACATTTTTAAAGATATAAGCTCATCCCGATGTTATACTCATCAAGACCTTTCATTTAAGTACCCACATCAATTTTTCATATATTGCATGCCTTAAACGCGAAGCGCGCATGTATGCTCTACTCTCGCCTAAAAATCGTGATTTCGATTAAAATGTGATTTTCATAATTTAAACGAAAAAAATTATGGATGAAAAGCATATTGAAATAAATAATAATAATAACTACAGAACACGTTAAAAAAATTTTCTTATCGATTAAATAAGATTTCTCAGAAAAAACTCGTTTTTCTGATGAATTAAATGAATAAGATCGTGGTATTCACGGGAGCACTGGGCTTGATAACACCAAAACTTTGTCAAAAATCACTTTCACGATTTAATTTTTTTTTTTGTTTTATTCCTTAGGAAGTTTGTCAAAACCCTTGTGAAAATTGCGTGTCAAAATAATTCCGTATCGATACAGTTAATTTTTTTCGACTGTCAGTTCGGTGACTTTTTCTACGATTTCGGCAGCCATATATATTATTTTTCATAAAACAGGATTGAAATAACTATAAACAAGCAGAAACTATAGATATACATGATGGTATAATTACTAACTGTTTTATCATCTGTTAAAATTTTTTCTTCCCTCTGGGCGGAAAGCGTCAATTTTCCGCCCGCTGCGCTAAATGAAAATGCCGCTTTCCGCCTCCGTCGAGGAGGAAAATAGTATTCTCACCACGGGCAGGAAATAAGAAAGCCTCAGATCACATGTTTGTCGACCTCGGCATCGCCTCGGTCAACAATTACATGTAATCTGAGACATTTCTTATTTTCCTGCCCTAGGTAAGAAATATACTATTTAGAATAAGTTAAAAAAATAAAAGTAGCATCTATCACCGTTTCGTTATCGAGATATAATAATTAAAAAAAATAATTTTCGATCCATTTCTAACCTGCTCATTGAACAATTTATAGTGATCCGGCAACGCCGTGCGCAATGCTCCCTGTAATAGTGTAGCATAAAAAGCGGGAAATTTAAATCTTTCACGGTTTTAAAGAGCAGCGTTGCCAGATCACTAGAACTAACAATATGTAATTGTATATGTGGACGACTGTGTGCAGAGGCTTTTAAATTTTTGTCTATAGTAAATGCTCTGACTATACTATACCACGCTGGAACTACGTTAAGGCATGCTCATTTCGATTTTCCAAACTTTTTATATATATATTATATATCTGTATATATGAAAAATATATCAAAATGTATGTGGGTACTCAAATGAAAGCTCTTGATGAGTGTAACATCGGGATGAGCTTATATCTGTAAAAACGTAAATATTTAAGAAAGTACAGAGCAATTTCACAAAAGTCATTATTTAATAAAGCAAAATTTTATTTATTTATAGTTCACAAGTCACGGCAGTCACATAGTGACTGTAAGGTTGCTAGTTCCTTAAGTTTGAATTTAATGGCGGAATCAAATTCTTTGGTAGTAAAAAAAATAGAAATTAATAATAAAAAAAACCGCGGTAATGACAATAAATTTGTGGGAGAAAAAAGGTTTAATAAATTGTAGTAAATAAATTTTTCTGTCTAAAAAAAAATAGGGACATTACTTTTTCATACAGCAATTAAAAACAAACGATTATACGGCTTTAATTACTCTCGTAAAAAGAAGATAATAAAAAGGCGATTAAAGCAATTATTAAAAATTTAGCGATAAATTGTTTTTTTTTTTTTATTCCTCGAAAACAGACTCCGATAGGACAATAAAAATAAAAAAAATAAAATCGTGGAGATGTGGGTGTATGTTTATGCATGTGGGCGAGCAGGGCACCGAGAAATATCCTGTTTATGCTTTACGGTACACAATGCACTTGATATAATATGAGTAGCGCGTGCTATTCAAAGCAATACAAGGCGGACAAGGTATAAGGCAATAGTTGTGTAGAGTAACTGCTGCTTGACAGCTGAAATGCGGGCTAGAATGAAAACCCTGTCGACTAATTTGGTTATATTCCGTATGCTCTCCGTCTTCGTCTAGCTCTATAATTTTATTATTGTTATTATTGATGAAAGTGAGCATGTATTTGTTGTCGAGGTTAACCTACTAGTACTGGAGTATATAGATGGATGGATTCTTTGGTGTAGATACTGTTATCATACATATAGATGTGTAGATAGGGCTTGTGAGTAATACAGATAACACGACATCAGACTAATTTCTCTGTGGATGCTACACGAATGAGAATTATTAATCATTTGTTATTCTAATAGTTACAACCTATTACTTAACGACTCACTAGTTGTTAGGGGAGGGGGGGGGGCAAAATGGGGTACTTAAGAAACCGTTATGATTTTAAGGAAAAATTTCATTATCTGAAAATGAAATGTCGTTAAAAAAATAACATTTTCTTATCGATAAGTCTACGAAAGAACCCAGATAGATGAACAAATCACCAAAAAAAAAAAAGAAACATTGTTATAGTTGACGCAATATATTCCTAACAAAAATTGAGGTAGCAAAAAAAATTTTTAAATTTTGTAGTAATTTTTAACGGGTTTCGCTTGAGTAAAAATAATATCAAGATAAAAAAAAGAGTTCCCTTGTGAAGATTCTAATTTTTGGATCTCCCAGTGAAAAATTTTTTAGACATAGTTCTCACGCAATTTCAAGCAATAGCACGAAAAAAAACATTCGTAATTTTTTTGCACTCTCTTTCTTGGTTTAAGGATTCAGGAAAATTTTTTCAAGTTGAATGATCTTGTAGGCCTGAAGATCTTACTTTTTAAATTAAATATCTCACAAGCCCACCAAATGATTTTGAAGAAATTGGCGGCCTCTGACACAGTTTTCTAAGCATTGATAGTTAAATTATGACATCAAAAATTATCCGAGAATAAATTTCGAAGTTATTTGAAAAAGACATTCTTTTAGAATGGTTAGTTTACACAGAAAAAAAGGTTTACTTGAGACAAGAAAATATTTTTCTTCCTAATTATTTCCTTGAGCGAAAAAAAAATTTTCTTTTTGACACAAGAAATTTCACTTATTCCAACAAAATTAACTCTCTTGTTTTAAGAAATATGTACCTTGATCCAAGAAAATTTATTTAAGTCAAGAAAATCTTATTTTGAGAAAATTCAGCCTCTTGCCCCAAAAAATTAAATATAAAGATAGAAGTAAATTTTCATTAATATTTTATTGATTAACATATCAAATGGGAAGATCAAATAATGTTGAATCATTTTTTTTCATTCAATATGTATAATTGCACGCTAAAATAATATAAAATGGGTAACAAATATTCAAGAGAAAAATTTTCTCAAGGTGAGAAAATTTTTTTTTCAGCTGAAGTAGGTGGCACTGCTTCCCTAAAGTATCTAAAAATCTTGATAAAATGTAAAAATTTATTCCATCAAGTACTTATGATAATTTGAATTAAGAAAAAATTACTTCCACAAAGAATAGAATTTCAAGAAAAATTTTTATTTCGGGCAACACAACTTCAGTCTTCCTTCAGGCACCTGAAAATTTT
Source organism: Cotesia glomerata (assembly GCF_020080835.1). NCBI lineage: Eukaryota > Metazoa > Arthropoda > Insecta > Hymenoptera > Braconidae > Cotesia > Cotesia glomerata. The sequence continues at coordinate 9,432,890 of NC_058160.1, forward strand.
CTTGAGCCAAGAATTTTGTTCTCCAGTCAAAAAATTTTTCTTTCTGTGTAAGATTTTTCTTCGACACATTAGAGGTTTACACTCACATACACACATGCCGACAGATATCCTCGTAGGAATATTAAGAACTAGTTCCTAGGACCTTAAAAATGTGAAGATCATATTAGAACTTGATTTTCGAAAACTGGCATGGAACCAATGACTCCCCGATTTTTTTTTTTTTTTTTAATCATTCATTTGTAAAGCGAGAACTTAAAAATTTAGAAAAAGTAATCGTAGATGTGAAAAAAAATTTATTACGATGCACAATGACGATAAAAATTACTGTAAGAAAAGTTAGAAAAAAAAAATTTTTTTGGTTTTTTTAATTAAAAATTTTTTTTTTCTTTTAAATTGTAGGAAATGAAGTTGAAATATATTTTAGGAAGCTGTAAAAGCTTTTTGGAAAAAAAAATTTTCTTACGAAATTTTGTTGGTATCCCATTTTGCCACCCCTACCCTATTTTGCCCCCCCCCCTCCCCTATACTAAAAATTATTATTATTATCTATATTATTAAGAATAATTTTGTTTCCAGGATAGTCATATGATAAAATCGATTTCTTAAGTGAAATTTAGTGTAATTGCAACGGTCTTTACTTGAATTTGTGCCTTTTCAAGGTTTCTCGCATATTCTATTAACTCACATTAAGATGATCCTCTCCACATTCCTTTCTCAATCCTTTCCTACCAATATCCTGTTACGTGAATGTGGAACGCTTCACGTAATAATTACCGTAACTCCTATTCTTTCCCGCTTCACAGCATTATTTATATTTGTTTCATATCATTCTCACCGATTCTCAATTTTTTATGATAAGTATTTTGAATGCATTCGAAAATGCTCTATCTCTAAATACATAATTAAGAAATGACCTTGTATCTTATGAACTAATGACATTTTTAAAAACATAAGCTCATCCTGATGTTACACTCATCGAGACCTTTCATTTGAGTACCCACATCAATTTTTCATATATTTATATATATTATATATATTAGGGTGATTCAAAAAAACATTTTAATTTTTTTTCTTAACTCTTACCCTCTCAAATGTTTCTATTTGATATAAAAAAAATTCTCACCAAACACGAGCCCTACAGCTGAACTCTAAGGGGTCGCTTTTTTTATTTTAGTTTCCCATTAAATTAACATGGGAAAAATTCTTATTTGTTTTAAATTGAATTTACACATAATTTACGCAATTTTTTACAAAAAACGATTTTATATTCCTAAAGTAAAGTCTTTGAGCTTGACAAAACTCTAAGAGAAAGTATGATTATCTCTACAAAAAGACTAGTTACAGCCATTTAAAATGACTAAATTTCGAAATTTAAAGAAATAGTTGGCAATTGGGTCATTCCATGTCAGATCGACAAATAGTTGGATTCGATCTCCTTCGATTTGGACAAATTTTTATCAGAAGTTTTCGTTTATCATAAAACGAAGTTCTGCCCAAGGAAAAACAATAAAAAAATTTTTTTCAAAAGATATGCAAATTCAAAATTTTGCAATTTTTTCAGTTTTTCAATTTTGTTTTTGCAATATCTTGAATGCTATTATAGATACAGGAATGGTCTTTTGTTTGTTTGAAAGGGGACACTGAGGGTTATTTATTTATTTATAGTTTACAAGTCACGACAGTCACATAGTGACTGCAAGGTTGTTAGTTATTATTGTTATTATAAATTTTTTTTTTAAAGAAAAAATAAGAATTATCAGAATAGAATGTATAACTTTTTATTTTAAAATAAAATATTTTTCGATGAATCTAATTCAAGTCTAGTGTGAGGTGAATGTTGAGAAGAATCGATTCTCAAGTGACTATAGATGGATTCTATTGGAGAAGTTGAGCCCGAGTACCTTCAGAGGACAAGTAAAGCAGCCAAGAGAAGAAAGAGACGAAGACGGGTGGAAAAAAGTCAATCAGTCTTGTGGTTTGCTATCTGTTGGCGGAAATGACAGACGAGAGGGCTTGCTGGTACTCCGAGTAACGACCCCTTGAGCCGTGTCCAACCCTCAGCCCTTAGTTCTCCTGTGGACCACTGGAAATGCGTTAGTGTCAAAGTCTCGAGGGAGACTAGACGGAAGGACCAGAAGAACGAGACTGGAAAAATAATATAAAAATGTAACACGTCTTCTTCGCTCCTTTGGTCACATGTCACATAGACAGACACATATATATTCCCCGAGCCGTCTTACACACAATCTTATATCACCTCAATGTCCGGAAATCACTGCACTGGACGTGGTAACCCCGGATATTGTTTCTGGGCTTTAAAGTGTCGACAGTTCGGGGCGATTCCTCCCCATGTGTGCGATATGTCAACACTCACACACTCACTCAGGCTTGACACGCTCGTATATTTTATAAGGTTAGACCATTTGATTTAAGAGCCTCCCTCTACTCTACTCTACTCTGTTTCCATTCTCCTCGAGTTCACTTCTCGGGCAACAGTTTTGTTTGACTATAAGTGTAAGTGAGTCATTTTGTTCAATATCAGGCGTGTCCATCTTGGAACGGGAGTGTCATCTGATAGTGACGAAATATGTCCTAAGACAATCTTGATAATGATAAATTAAATATTTGATAAATTGGGTTATTAGTTATTGTTATGTTTTTATTATTTATCGTATAAATTTACTGAGTAAATAGACTAATATTTATGTTTGTTAAACTTCGGGAACAAGTTTATTTTTTTATGATATATTACTCTGATTTTTATTTCAATTTTGTTCATAAAAAATTATAAAATAATTTTTTTTATAATCTATATAATTAAGAGAATAAGAAAAATTTTGTGTCCAGAATAGTCATATGATAAAATCGGTTTTTTTTTAATGAAATTTAGTGTCATTGCAAAGGTCTTGATTTGAATTTGTGTCTTGTCAAGATTTCATATCATTCTCACCGATAGTCAATTTATCATGATGTATTAAGGCTGCATTCGAAAATTATCTATCTCTAGACAAATAATTAGGAAATGACCTTCTATCTTGAGAACTATTGACATTTTTGAAGATATAAGTTCACCCCGACATTACACTTATCGAGACCTTTAATTTAAGTACCCACATGAATTTTTCATATATTTATATATCTATACTAATAAATGGAGAGCCGATTTCTTTGTCTGGTTATACTGCGAAAACTACTGAACCGATCGGAATAATGCTTATACCATAAGATGCAGCATGTTACAGAGAAGGTTTTAGTATATGATATGTTGGTAATTACTTATCCGGAACCTATATTTTTTTGACTTAGAAATAATTTATTTTTATTGTAACTAAATTCATTCTATTGGATTGTCATTTGTTTAAAATAAATTTTTTAATTCTATTGGTTATATACTAGGCAGATTTTTTCACTTATAAGACCTGCGATTTCTTTAACTGAAACTTTCAATGCTCATTACAAATTTTTTTTTTCATATCAATATTATTCATTTTTGTAAGAAAGGCACGGGAATGTTATAATAATTACACATTGAAAGTTACAATGAATATTATCTAGAATAATTACATAGATGAAAGGTGGATGCCAATCGATAGAATTGGGAATCTGTGCAAGTCAAAACAATACTCTAATTAAATTTCAAGTCTAGATTTGAAAATGCAATTCTATAAATCGCCCAGTGGAGTGGGCGAATAACAGCTAGTATTATATATATGTATATATGAAAAATATATAAAAAATGCTTGTGGGTAGGGCAGGGCGGGGCTAGTTGATCGTAGGGGTAAGTTGTGCAATCGAAATATCTTGAAAACTAAGCAACTTACAACAAAAGTGTAAATGGTGAAAAGAAAGGGTTACGAGAGGAGAACACATCGCGCGAAAGTCAACTGCCGTCCGATGTTTAGACTAACTGACAAAACGTTTTCTTTTTTTTTGCGTCAAAAAAAAAAAAAAAAACAGGTCTTTAGAATTTTTCTCCTACACTGGCTTAAAAATGCTATTTCGTGATCACGAAAGTATTCAAAGATGACTTAATGTTTGCTTTCGATTATATATGATTGTTTATTTTTAATTCTTATCATTCTTTTATAACCTAACTTTTATTTTGTTGCCTCAATTGGGGCTAGTTGAGCACGGCGCTAACTGCGTGTTAAACTAGCCCTATTAGATTTTCAATATTGAAAAATGAAATTTTTCTTCACTAAATTAATAATTATCAATTGATTTGTACATGTGATGGTTTAATATAATGTGTAAAAATTAAAATAACTCATATTGATATTATATTAATAAATATATAACATAATTATAATTAATATTGTTATGTTTATAATTATTATTATAATCATAATTATACGTATGTAGAATTATAATAAATTAAATATTTGCTTGTTGATTACAATTTTATTTTGTTTTCATATCATTCTATACAGTCATTCCGTCTATTTTAGCCATTGCACAACTAGCCTCATACCCATGCTCAACTAGCCTCACTAGTGGGGCACGTTGAGCAATTTGGAGCGCTCGCGTATTTCCGAGAATAACTTGAAAATTTGGACTCGGATCGTTTTTATGTCGCTAGACCTTTTGAAGAAGACTAAATTACGAACCTAACAGTATATGACTTGATTAAATCCGATACATCGTCTTAAAGTTATAGAAGGTCAAACCAAAAAGTGATCAACTAGCCCCGCCCTACCCTACTCGAATGAAAGCTCTTGATGAGTGTAACATCGCGATGAGCTTATATCTTTAAAAACGTCAATAGTTAAGAAAGTACAGTGCAATTTAACAAAAATCATTATTTAATAAAGCCAAATTTTATTTATTTATAGTTCACAAGTCACGGCAGTCACATAGTGACTGCAAGGTTGTTAGTTGTTATTAAAAAAGAAAGAAAATTAAATAGATTTAAGAATAGTTTTTATTTAGTTTATGTTTTTCAAAATAAATTTTATTAAAAAAAAAATTTCTCACCACATATTTCTTAGTAGGTAATAAAAATTTAATATTTTAATAATGAGCAAGAAAAAAATTTTAAAAATTACCTATAAGTTATTTTGAAATTTTTTTAACAAAATAAAAAATTAAAGCAACAAATTCAAAAATAAAAAACTTTTATTTAAAAGTAAAGTAAATACTATATAAGTTGATTTAGTTCTACTCGACAAGACTTTATTTAAGGGAACACAAACTAAAAAATGTTAAGAACTGGTTATTGTGTTTCAGTACAAATTGAAAACGTAATCCGGCCATAGAAAGTGTAACAGAAACAAGTGTCCCGACGCAGTATGTGAAGAAAGCAACTAAATAAAAGAGAAGTGAAATAAAAAGAACGTAGAAGCAAAATTGACCAAGACGGTGTTGGTCATATCAAAGATTGATATCGTCTACGTGACACGGTAACGCATGCTGCCTAACGACGAATTAGTTATTTTCCTCTATCGGCCATCTGTCGAGTTGGATTAGTTATTTTGGTTTTTTCGCGACGTCTCAGTCTGTCCACATCAATAGTCCGAACAACCTCAAAAATTCTATTATCATTTTGATTTTATCGTTAGAGTCACGTCCTAGTGCCGGCACGATTGGGTAATTTTTAAAAGAGCTTTTAGTCAGTGCTAAAAAATTCAACAAACAACAATAAGGAGAGCGGTAATGAAAATAATAAGAAAAAGTTTATTACAGCAGCTGTACTCGGATGTTTGGATTTTTTCATCTTTCGCTCTTACATTTTCTTTCCTGTATTTTGTGCTAGCACAAGGCTCGCCCTGGAAATTGTATTGACCCGAACAAAGGGCCAGTTCCGAAGCCACGTAACGACTTGATTTCACCAGGAAACTCCAAAAGTTTATTCTACTTTTGTTATTTATTTTCACCGGGATTTTTATTGAAAGCTATTATTCACCTGTTTTACCTTCTGACTGAAAATATATAAATTTTTTAAACTAATCGCTGCTTCACAAACTTTAAGAAATAATTGAGATTAATTATTGGTGTAAGTTCTTTAGAGAACATTTCAAGGTTTTTTTTTGTGATTAGTCATCAATTACTTGGTATTTTTCTGTTACTAGTGATTTAAGTTTACAAACGCAATTTCTTTTACAAAAATAGTAACAATAAAAGAAAATACACTTGGAAATTAAGAAAAAAAATTTTTTGATGTATATTTTGATTTCCTGTTTAGTAAATTAATAATTACCAAAATTAAATAGTTAATTTTGTAGCCAAAGGAGCTGTTTCAAAAATATTCAAAAATAAAATCCAAAAAAATTATTTTTGAAGTATTTTTTTGGAGATAACTTTCAAACTATTTGCCTATTCAATTCTAGACCGTATATAAACTTTTTGGGTGTAAAAATCTGCGTCAAATTTCATGAAGAAAATCAAAATTGAACCACGCTTTCACAAGATTTTATAAAAAGGTTATTAAAAAAAACATTGATCAAATTTTACACTCATAAAAATTGAAGAATTTTTAAATTGCTGTATCTCATCTATATTATTAAAAGAATAAGCAAAATTTTGTGGCCAGTGTATTTATATGATAAAATGGGGTTTTATGATTAAATTTGATATCGTTGGAAGTCTTGACCTGGAATTGTGCCTTTTCATGGTTTCATATCATTCTTACCAATATTCAATTTATAATGATAAGTATTTAGGCTGCTTTCGAAAATGCTCTATCTCTAGATACATAATTAAGAAATGACCTTATATCTTGTGAACTATTGACATTTTTAAAGATATAAGCTCATCTCAATGTTACACTCATCAAGACCTTTCATTTAAGTACTCACATCAATTTTTCATATATTTATAAATATTATATCTATCTATATCTATCTATTCTATCTATACTAATTAATGGAGAGCCGGTTTTTTTATCCGGTTATACTGCAAAAACTACTGAACCGATCGGAATAATACTTATACCATAAGATGCAGCGTGTTTCGGAGAAGGTTTTAGTATATGATATGTTGGTGATTACTTATCCGGAACCTATATTTTTTTGATTTATAAATAATGAATGTTTATTGCAACTAAATTTATGCTATTTGATTATCATTTTTTTAAAATAAATTTTTTAGTTCTATTGGTTTGTAAACCAATTATGTTTACAAACTAGGCAGATTTCTTTACTTATGAGACCTGCAATTTCTTTAACTGAAACTTTCAATGCTCATTACAATTTTTTTTTCATATCAATTATTATTGATTTTTGTGAGAAAGATACGGGAATGTTATAATGATTGCACATTGAAAGTTACATTGAATATTAGCTAGAATAATTACATGGATAAAAGGTGAGTGTCAATTCGATAGAATTTGGAATCTGTGCAAGTCAAAACATACTCTAACTAAATTTCAAGTCTAGACCTAAAAATGCAATTCTATAAAGCGCCCAGCAGAACGAGCGAGTAACAGCTAGTATATGTACACTGACAAAAAAATTGACTTGACTCAAGAGCCAAACTCTTGAACCAAGAATTCCATTTTGAAGAAAATAATTTTCTTGAGTCAAGAGAATAAATTCTTGGCTCAAGAAAATTTTCGAAGACCAAGAATAATTTCTTAGCTCAAGAGTTTATTTTCTTGACTCAAGAAAATCATTTTCTTCAAAATTGAATTCTTGGTTCAAGAGTTTGGCTGTTGAGTCAAGTCAATTTTTTTATCAGTGTATATATGAAAAATACATCAAAATGCATGAGGGAACTTAAATGAAAGGTCTTGATGAATGTAACATCGGGATGAGCTTATATCTTTAACAACGTCAATAGTTAAAAAAGTTCAGTGCAATTTAACAAAAGTAATTATTTAATAAAGCAAAATTTTATTTATTTATAGTTCATAAGTTACGGCAGTCACATAGTGACTGTAAGGTTGCTAGTTAAAAAATAATCGAATTAAACTCTCAAAAAAATAATTTTAAAGTTTCAAAACAATTTAACAAAAAAAATTTTCCGTGTACAAATATTACGCAATTGTAAGAGCTAATGCGAGAAAATGTAAAGTTTTGATGAAATTCCTTAAAAATCAATGAAATAAAATAAAAAAATTAGGAAAACGGTTGACCCTGAAGGCCATCCCTGCAACTTCCCGCTAATTCCATACTTAGGCGCTTAAAATTGCACCAATGACGTTTTTGAGCTCTTCGAGCTCAAAAATACAATTTATGGGTTATTTTGAGCTCTCCGAGCTCAAAGAGATTGCTTTCCTATGCTTTTGAGCTCTTCGAGCTCAAAAGTCTGATAGAGATTTGATAAGACACTATTTTTTGAATTTTTAAACCGCAATAACTTTTGAATGAATAAACCGATTTTCACGCGGTTGGCAGCATTCGACGCAGTTTTTCAAGCCTCACAAAGAATCTTAAATTTTGAATTGATCGCGCTAAGAATTTCGGAGTCATTCCGAAAAAACACTTTTTTCGGTTTTCTTTCATTCACGATATCTCTCGAACGAATCAACCGATTTTGACCGGACTGGTGGCGATCGACGTGGTTTTTTGAGGTTAAGAGCTGATTAGTTTTTGGAATTGAACCATTAAGCCGTTTAAAAGTTATTCCAAAAAAACCACATTTAAAAAAAAAATTTTTTTTTCAGTTTTTTGAAGATTTCTAAAAATTTATTGATCTGAATCGGTCCAAATAGTTTTCAAAACCTAAGTTTGGTCAAGCCCTTTCGAATGGCACCAACCGCGATGAAATCGGTCAAGCCGTTCAAAAGTTATAAGCGGTTCACATACTTTCACACACACACACACACCGTGACAACCTTGCGGGGATAGTCAGGGAAGCTTCCTGTGACCTTCAAACGTCGAGATCTGATGAAAACTCGATTTTTGCAAAACGGGTCGAAAACAATAACTTCCCGATTTTTGAAAATCTTCGATTTTCTTAGCGGGAAGTTAAAAAACTAACAAGTAGAGACAAATATAAATCAGCTGACTATTTTTTCAGATCTTGGATAGGTTTTTGTTTTTAATTAAGTGAAACGGAAATAAAAAAACTATCAGTCGATTAAACAGAGAAAAAACAAACGGTGGATAAAGTGGAATTGGTGTAGCGTCGAAAAATGTATGTACAGCTCGCTTGTGAATTGTTGCAATAGATGGAATGATTAAACGAGCGATAGCTTGGACATATAGGTAACGAGTGATTGCGAATGTTACGATGGTATTATCCTTGACATCGGGTTGTGTGACATCCATTGCGTTAGAATATCACCAATGATCGGCGATGAGGATACCGGTGACGGAGAGCGCGATGGCGACCGAACAAGTGGGTGGGAGTGTGTGTAAGAGTCGGTGTGTTATGTGAGTCAGTGAGGGGTGTTGAGCGATAGCGAACCTTCTCACAAACGTGATTGCTTACAAACGGGAATTGACGTCGTGTAATCATTTGAAGCCACATCATGTAATTGGGAGTTTAGTGATTACCCAGGATGTTTTAGCAAAGATAAAACCGCTATTAACTTCAAAGATCTCTGTTTTCCGATAACCCTCTTCAATTATTCTATATTCTATTGCTTCACACAAATTTATGTTAATCCCTGCTTATGTCAATTTGTGATTATTATCATTATTAGGATTATTTAGAGAGCCATTGATTTATTTTTACAGACTTGACATTTATAGTTTTTTAAATTATCGCTAGTAAAGTTCATTTATAATAAATGCGACGGAAAAATTTACGCTTTTAGTTATTTTAATGTGTCACGGTTCATTAAGGTATGATTGACTATCGTTTTAAGTAGTTTTATTTCATTCGTTAAATATCACAAGTCTACTTCAGTTTTGTAAATGTCATTTTTAGGATTAAAAATTTTATTGAGAAATACAATTTTTTTTTTATTATTTGAATTTTTACTCGATAAATAATTTAATAATATTTTGAAAATTCAATCAAAGATCATGAATATTAAATCTGACTTAAAAATAAAAAATTATTAAATTTAATTTAAGTAATTAATTTATTAAAATTTTTTTTGTAATTATTAATTGATAAATTATTCCAGTATTGGTATTTTTATTGAATAAATACCAGAAAAAAAATTTTAATCAAACAAATGATAAAATTTAGGTCAATAATTAATAAATTGATTCAAAAAAATTTTTTTATTTTAAAAAATTGATTCATTGTTTAATTGAAACTCAATAAATAGCTCAAAAAAATTTTTGTTAATTAAAAAAAAAATTCACAAATATTTACTTTTAAATTAAATTAAAAAATTGTTCAGTTAAATATAAAAAATGTATTAATTTGTTCAATTAGTACTTAATAAATAATTTAAAAGAAAATTTTTAAGATTCAATAAAAAATTTATGAAATTTATGTCATTAATAAACTAGCTAAAAAATTTTTTAACGTGAAATAATTGATAGTTTTAATTTTAAATTTATTACTGAATAATTGAAGTATTTTCAACACTTGAAATTAAAAATAAAAAATATCAATAAAGTCTTATTTAATTGCAAGTACTTGAACAAAAAACCAAATCTCAATAAACTTTAGGGTAAATGTTAACGAGTAATTATTATTGAAAGTGATTTAAAATTAATTAATACATGACACCGAGTATTATACATAAAAGTTTTATGATAAACTAACAGTTGTGAGTTAAGGTGAAAAGTACAATAGCCCTGAGGGTATAAACATGGGAAATACGAAGCGAGTAATCGAGTAATAGTAGTAGAAACGATGGAAATGTTATGGAATCAAGCGGATACACACATAGAAGTATACCGTCGGGTGGAAATGCAAGCATAAGAGGCCGAGGGTGAGGGTGAATTGGATATGAGGGGCTAGACAGAGAAACATTGTTAACTTTGAGGAAACTGTTAGTTTGAAGCACAAACGAGCTTCATCTCTGTATAATACTGACAAGCATTCGAGCTCAACTGTTACCGCTGCTCTTGCAGCAGCTCTATCGTCACTTTAAACCCGCCAGCCAGCCACCCCTTTCCTTTTACACCCTCTCTATCATCTCACTGACGTCTCTATTGTCGTCGGCAGTGAATGCCGAGTCAGACGGAAGTCTTCAAATGACCCCACAGTAAACATAATTGCTCTCGGACGTCATAGAAAAATCATTAGCCAATAAACTGTTGACTTAACGCTCTCGGTCCTCCTACACTTACTTCGGTTAATCGAAGTTAGAAGAGGATGTCAGTTGACGGGATTTTTTTTAGTAAAAAATTATTACGTTGACAAGAAGTCAAAAAATTAAAAATTAAAGATTTTTAAAGAATTTATAGTGAAATTTTTTGTGGAAAATTTTGAATTTTCTTTCATGCTAAATTCGGTCCTAAAATTTCAATTTTCTTATGAAAAAAAATAGTGATTAAAATTTTAGGGATTTTATTTTTTACAATCGAAAAAAATAATATATTTAGAGTATTAGAAGTACCGTTTGTGGCCATTTATTGTTCAAATAAACGATAGAAATGAATTTTTATATTAATAAACCATTACAAACTCAATTTGTTTTAATATAAATTTTTTAAAACTCAACAAAAATATGATTATAATTATAACATTATAATTTTTTATAAATTAATTCAAATGTTAACTGGCCAAAAACGGTACTAAGGTGGCCAAAAACGGTACTTCTACCCTAGTTTTCTTAGAAAATAAAAATTAAAGCAATGAAGAAAAGTAATCCTAAAGGTCTTGACTTGAATTAGTGCCTTTCCAAGGTTTCATATCATTCTCACTGATAGTCAATTTATTATGACAAGTATTTAGGCTGCATTCGAAAATGCCCTATCTCTAGATACATAATTAAGAAATGATCTTGTATCTTGTGTGAACTATTGACATTTTTAAAGATATAAGCTCACCCCGGCATTACACTCATCGAGATCTTTAATTTGAGTACTCACATCAATTTTTCATATATTTATATATATATATATATATATGAAAAATATATCAAAATGCATGTGAGTACTCAAATGAACGCTCTTAATGAGTGTAACATCGGGATGAGCTTATATCTTTAAAATATATATGTATATATGAAAAATATATCAAAATGCATGTGCACGGAGAAAAAAAGATCGTTAGAATAAGAATACGTATCAATATTCTGACTATACGCCGTATAGTCATTTTTTTTAGAGATATACGCAGTATAGCCAATTCAGCTGTACAGCGGATCATCAAAGTAACGATCCATATCATTATTTTATCGTTACATTTAATTAATTCTACTATACAGATCCTCACGTTAACAAAACAGTTGCCTGTTTTGACGAAACTACATATATTGGCTGCGTTCAGGTTTACTAAGTTCTGAGCAGGGCTGACTTTATCTACCAAAATAGTTATTTATGTACCTTGGGCGAGCCACGCGCCAATACGGTCGAGGTGATAAATATTTTCAGCAGGGATAGTATAAGGATGAGGCCCGATAGGGCCGAGGCTTTATATCCCTGCTGCAAATAATTATCGCCGAGACCGTATTTACGCGTGGCTTGCCCATGGTGCTTAAAAAATTTTTCGTCCTATGGTGGACGTATGCGGGTTTTTACGTGCAGGGGATACTCAATTTATGAATAAATAGCATACGACGCCATAACCCTCTAATCCTCTAAATAAAAATACATGAAAGTCTTGAAGTTAGTCAAAGGTGCGCTTTTTAATTTAAAATGACAGTTGAAACGTAAGCTACTCGGCTGTATAGAGATTGGTGACGCTTGCGTGACATTGTCCTCGACTGTATAAAGTTCTATACAGCCCAGTAGATACTGGCGCGTCCCATACAAAAAATGAAGATCGGCCCAAGACTGGGCCAAGACTGGTAACCGATCTTTAAGTATCGGCCGAGTATCGTGAAATATCGTTGGGCCAAGACTGGGCGAGCATCGGATGGTAGCACCCAGCCGATATAGGCGACTGAGCATCGGCCGAACATAGTAACCAAGCATTGGCCGAGCATCGGCCAAGCATAGGCAAAAAAATTAAATTTTAGGTAAAATAATTAAAAAAATTTTTTTTTCGTTGTTTATTTTTGAATTATTATTATTCTGAGGTGATGGACTACTGGTTGATAGAAATTAATTCTGGAAAAATTCGGATGTGAAGGGATGTGAACCTGGTCCGCCTGCGTGGAAATCTCGAGCGGTGTCATGGGCGCTGCTAACTGATCTGAGTGTAGTGTTCTTAGCTTAATCATTTCAATGTTCAACAATCAATTTTTCTCAGTATAATTGAGTTAATTTGATTGTTGTTACGAATTTTTCTATTTATTTCATAATTGAACAATTTCTGAATTTTAATAATAAAAAATAACTTCCTAGTTTTTTCAAACTTCATTTTTTAACCAAGAAGTTCAAAATTCATTAAAAATAAATGATTTATTAGTACATATATATATATATATATATATATATATATATATATATATATATATATATATATATATATATATATATATATATATATATTTATATTTGTATATTTTTATTTATATTCATAAATCTATTTGTAAGTAAATGAATCATTTATTAAAAATCATTAGTTTCTTGCTAAAATATATATTATTTTTTAATACTAAAAGAAATAGGTTCAACTGATTGGGTAATGTAAAAATTTATCGAAAAAGTCCTCCAAAAAAATATTCATTACTTATTAAATCTGTTTTAGTGAAAACAAATGTTGATTTAATCTTAATAGAGCTTGTTGAATAATAAAAATGTTTATTAAAAACTAAAAAATGATCAATATAATATTTATAAAAAAAAACACTGTTAATAATTTAAATTGGTGTTTTCTCCTAAAAAAATCTTGTAAGATATTTTTAAAAAATTTATTAACTAATTTTTAGTACATATTAGTTTATAATTTGGTCAAACGTTAAATTAAAACAATAATACAAAATAGTAATGACTAACACGTATTAATTGTTTTCAAGTGTAATAAAAAATTAGCCAGAGCATCGGCCAAGCAATGGCTGATAATCAAATCACAAACCATTATATTATAATAAATATCGTGCGGTAGCCGATGGCTTACCTAGACTAGGCCAGTACAAATCGCCAATGCTTGGCCAAACATTAAAGCCGATGGTTTACCGAGGCTAGGCCGATACAAAACGCCGATACTTGGCTGAGCATTAGTAGCCGTGTCTTGGCCAATGAACGGAAATTGTTGAGCATCGGCAACTTCATATGGGGTACGCGTATTATTTACAAATTGAGTGTCGTCTGTGCGTAAAAACCCCCATACGTCCGCCTAGGATGAAAAATTAATTTTAGACACACTTAAATAAATATACCTTGCATTGTTTTATTATAGATTTTTTAAAAAAATAATATAGTTATTTTAAGCTGTTGCTACAAGATATGCTAAGATCTGCCAAGAACTTAGTAAACTTGAATGCAGCCATTGACAAAAGCTACACGGAAAAAAAAATTCCGTTCTGGTAACGTAACTGTAGAGTTACCACAACTATACACAGTTAACTGTTCGTTGTAGAGTTACAGTAACAAAATGTTATTTAGTTCTGATAACTCAATGTTGTTGAGCTCTCAGAGCTCTACGGGATTGTTCTCAGAGCCAAACGGTATAGTTGGGAGCGCTCTACGTTGCGCAGTAGTGGAGTGCGCTGACATATTTCATAACCTTCTAAAATGCCAAACAGAATTATTTTGTTACTAATCTATATTATTAAAAATATATGAGGACAATTAAGTTCTCAATTTATTTATTTAAGGAAATAGGTTTTTTTTTTGTCAAATTGAATTTCGTTAGAACAGTTTTGTATTTTGTATAGTCATTTTAAAACAATATTTTTTTTTTTCCGTGTGAGTACTCAAATGACAGCTCTTAATGAGTGTAACATCGAGATGAGTTTACATCTTCATAAACGTCAATATTTAAGAAAGTACAGTGCAATTTAACAAAAGTAAGTATTTAATAGAGCAAGATTTTATATATTCATAGTTCACAAGTTACAGCAGTCACATAGTGACTGAAAAATTGCTAGTATTTATTAATTTTTACACTCTTACATGTAATTTATAGTTTTAAAATGTACTTTTTACAATGTTCATACAAATTAAACTTTAATTTTTCAATTTTTGCATATTATTTATTAGTTAAAACAATTTTAAAATTAAAATTATTAAATATCCAACAGGTCAATGAGTACCGAAACTTTTGTTGTTGTTTTGAACTATTTCCATCATCTAAAATTTACCAAGTTTCGTTTAATTTTATCACGGATATATAATCCCGTATATATATGAATTTAATAAACTTTTTATAAGATTTCGGTTAAGAATTTGTATGACGATCGCGGATATTCCGAAAACTAATGAGAGTTTTATTATAATCAGGGTAAAACAACTTTTGGAAAGTTAAGAGCACAAGTTATGGTTTAAAATTTTCGTTCTTATAACTTTTTAACGTTTATACATTTAACATGCTAAATTTTGATTACATTAACTTGAGAACAAGATCCACCTTTATAAATAACTACCAAACTTAAAAACTCCATTCAATTACAAATTAACGCACCAAATATTCAAAATAATATATTTTAATTCAAATTCAATTATCCTCCATAAAAAAAAATAAATTCATTAAATTAAAAATCGTGTACTAGTTAAAAGTATTGAGCAATAAATCTCGATAAACATCTGACCATTTTTTGCCGCTGGCGTAAAAAAAAATGATAAAAAATCCTGATGAAGAAAAAGAGTAATGGGCTTCCGTTTGATGGGTAGCATTGCCGAGAATAAGCACGTGGATTCCCGTGATTCTGCTGAGAAAAAATCCGATAGTGTCTGCGATGATGAAAACTCATGACAAAAGGTAACAAGGAAGCAATTGCAGCTTCTGCAGCGAGCACCGAGAGACCATTTATATATGTGGAAAAAAATATGGGACCAGCAAAGTGTTGTTCTCTCTCTCTCTCTCTCTCCCATATATATATATGAGGCTATGAAGCTAAAAGTATCACGTGTATTCGCTTCCCAAGGAGAGAAAACGGCGTGGCAAAAAAATTTCCTCATCGAGTGAGTCTGTGCGTCTACCTCTCTCGGATATAATATTGATCCACGTTGTACTAGTTGTACACTGAACTACCGCTCGAACGTTTCTGCCTCCCGAGCACCCGCGGACCCCTAGCCGACCCCCACCATTGCCTCTATCCATCCCCTCTAATCCGCTTCTCTTTCTCCCACACTCCTAATCCGCTGATCCCCACTCTTCAGCCCTCTCTCTTTCTAACTAACTTCGTCTGATTGTCTGCAACGGGTATAGTAAGATGAATTTGAACTTTCGAGTGTCGGGAGTTGGCACTCTTTCTCTGCATATCTTGACCACTAAATCTTCGACATTTGTGTTTTTAGGAGTGTGTTGAGTTTAACTACACTACCACACATTACAACTCAAACCTTTGCTTTGAGACAAGTAAAACCGAAGTTTAACATCTTGAACTTGCCCTGTGGCGATTTATCGTCTCTCTAACTTTAATTTCTCCTCTTTCCTCGGTCAGAGCGTTTTTTGATAAAAAATTTGAAGAATGTTTACTTTAAATTTAATTTGGATTATTTATGACTCCTTGTTTTTATTTATCGGTAAATAATAAGTCACATTATTGGAATTTTGTCATATTTGAGATACTTATACAAAGTTCCAATAAATCTTTCGTGTTAATAATTGTTATCGGATTTTTTCTCTTCCTTCCGTTTAAAGACAAGTTTTGTGTCAGCACTAGCGCTTGTTTTTATCAATTTAAGTTTATTGACTTTTATTGGTATCTATAAATGATAATAAATAAAAATGGGCTGTTAATGGTCGCTCACAGCCATAGTGTGTTACAAAAGATGAAACGGAACGACTACAGCAGGGCGGTGGAATTTTAAATGCAATAGTGCCCACCACCCTCAGGCAATCAATTCGGGCTTTTATGATTCGCGTTAAAAACATTGCGCTGGCACGCTGCCGCGGATCGCGCAAACCACTCTCAATCTATAACACAAATCCAAATAGTTAGAGGCATTGTCGGGATATGAATCCGCGATTTTCTGACAAAAGAATTTCCCTGTTTTTTGTTTGTCTTATCTACTTTGTTCGTAAATAGTACTCTCATTTTTTTTCTGAATAATAAAAGATACTTTTTATGAATATGATTGTACTTGATTGAAGTAATATAACAAGTGTACTAAATTTTGATGCTCCAAATTAGAATATGATTTATTTATAATAACCTCAGCCTATTTTTTATTGACGTAAAAATTATTTTTTATGGAAAATTTTAGTAAATGTAGGTTAATTAAGAACCCGAAGATGTGTCGAAGCTTAATAATGGTTAAATGAATTTATGTGTCAATAAAAAAGTGATCGATTTTATTTTTTTTTTTTATGAAAAATTAAATTTTATTCGGAAATTTAGTTTTTGAATACCAAGCATGTATATTGAGCAATAAAATATAATTGACGTTTTATTTATACATAATTTTTACATATATTAATATATAACATATATATTTGAATATGGAATGAAATATGCGGTTTATAGGCACTTATTTTAATGGATATTTAATGAACTTTCTAATGAAGATAAATTTTATATACTTGTAATTATTAATTTATAACGAATATATAATATACATATGTGTATATGTGTTTAAATATTTAACTAACTTTGAAACTATTTTAAGCGAACCATTTTAGAGAAAATTACATGCTTTGTAAAATACAAATTTTTTTTTATAAAATATTTTTAAATTCTCACAAAAATTTATTTTTAAGTTTTCTTGAAATAACTTTTAAAATATTGTACTAATCGATTTAAAACTTTCTATAAACTTATTGCGCTAAACAAACTGAGTAAAATGCCGTCAAAAAAATCAAAATCGGTTGACGCGTTCAAAAGATTTTGCAATTTAAAAATATTCTAAATTGTGCACTGATAGAAGGATTTGTTTATA
Source organism: Cotesia glomerata (assembly GCF_020080835.1). Taxonomy (NCBI): domain Eukaryota; kingdom Metazoa; phylum Arthropoda; class Insecta; order Hymenoptera; family Braconidae; genus Cotesia; species Cotesia glomerata. The sequence continues at coordinate 9,450,832 of NC_058160.1, forward strand.
GTTAAAAATATTTGTAAATACTTAAAAAATTATATATTAGAGACCACTTTTTAGTCCTTAACAAATATTTCTTAGCATTTAAAAAGATTTTTTAATATTTAATAAATGAACATCAGATTTATTAAATACAAACAAATCATTTTAAATACTAAGAAATATTTGTTTAATACTAAAAAGTGGTCTCTAATAAATGATTTGTTAACTATTAACAAATATTTTTTAATACAAACAAATCCTTCTATGAGTGTGCTATTTTGAAAAAATTAAAAAATTTTGGAGCTCAAAATTTTTTAATTGGTCAATTTTTGAGTAAGAAAATATTAGAAAGCTTCAGGGATGATTTTCAGGATCAACTATTTTTTTTTAATTCCAAATTTTGTATACAAAAATTTATTTTCTTAATTAAAATCAAAAACTAAAAATATTTTGAAATTATAAGCTTTAAATATAAAAACTGAGTTTCGTATTAAAAAAATTTGTAAAAAAATTCTCATGAGATTTTGAGTAACAGAACAAATAAACACGAACAAACAGCCAAAAAGCATTTAAAATAGAAGCCGATTTGGTTAGACGGACTAAAGTTAACTAACGATCCAAACAAGTACTCGTTGATTAGCTTTCCGCAGCACGTAGCCTTTCCGGCACCGGTGAGACCGTAGCCTTCTATTCCCCAGGAGAGAATCCGGGAAAACACGTGTGACAATTCTCTCAAAGCGATTCTATTATCGCAATCACGTCGATGATTGTAATTGTAAGAGCAGAAACCGAAATAAAAATAACCGAGCGCCTAATAAAGGGCGTCCTGTGAGCGGAACCGTTTTACTATTTTGTTTCGTCCGAGAAAATAAGAGAGATCAGAACGGAATAGTTTTAGCGATTTAATTAGGAATAGGTTGTGTTTTATTCGGAGATTTAAATGGGTGAATAGAGGCTTTGCCAAAGACAAATCTGATTATTCTTGCGATACAAATTATAATTGACGGTGCAATTCGTGCGGTACCATATTGACGAATCGCTCACTAATGGCATATTAATTGCATCAACATCCAGACGAATGGTTCGTTTATTCACGCGAAATCCATTTCCCCCCGTTAGATTCTACATACGTGGATTTCATACTATTATAACTATAACTAAATGTGTGTGTGTATTTAGAATTTATGTTGGATTCCAAAGGTCTAATCATAGTCTATTCAAGATTACCTAGATGATATCTGATTAGCAGCGCGCGGTTTGTGGAGAAATTTTTTTTTTCATTCAACATACTAATCGATTTAACAGTGGCTTAATTGTTTGTTCAAAAAATTAGAGAAGTAACTGAGTAGATAAATCTATTTTATGTCAGACGTGGATAAATTTAGTACTTAAAATATTTTTAAAAATTAATAATTTGATAAAAAACTCAAAAGAATTTTTTTTGTATGTTAAATTAATTATTTGTTTGATAAATTTTAATAAAAATCCAAAAAAATTAATATTACATTTAATTGAAGAAGCAATTAAGTAGAAAAATCAATTTTATGTCAGACATTAATAAAAAAAGTCAATAATTTTTTGTTTCGATTTAATAAAATAACTAGCAACGTTGCAGTCACTATGTGACTGCCGTGACTTGTGAACTATAAATAAATAAAATTTTGCTTTATTAAATAATGACTTTTGTTAAATTGTACTGTACTTTTTTAACTATTGACGTTTTTAAAGATATAAGCTCATCCCGATGTTATACTACTCATCTACACCTTTATTGAGTACCCACATGCATTTTGATATATTTTTCATATACAGAGTGTCCCAGAAGTAACGAACGCCATTGTAGCATCTGATAAACAAAATTATTCTGAGACGAAAAGTCCTTAGCCATTTTTTAATCAGACGCATAGATAATTAATTATTAATTAAAATAACGTCCTTTTATGCGTTAGAGAGAGAGCTCTAGTGTCAAGTCAAGTGCGTTCCAACGAAGATGCTTGCACGTGTGAATGTGTAAGTAAATATGTGTGACTACGTTGCCTATAGAAACTAGTTAGTCATACAGTTAGTTGTGTCTTTGTTTGGCACATATTTTACTGGACACTGGCGCTCTCTCTCTAACAAATAAAGAGACATTATTTTTAATTAATAATTAATTATCCATGCGGTTAATTGAAAAATGGCTAAGGACTTTTCGTCTCAGAATTATTTTTTTCATCAGATGCTACAATGGCGTCCGTGACTTTTGGGACACCCTGTATTCATATATAAAATATATGAAAAATTGATGTGGGTACTCAAATGAAAGGTCTCGAATAGTGTAATGTCGGAGTGAGCTTATATCTTTAAAACTGTCAATAGTTCACAAGATGCAAGGTAATTTTTTAATTATATATCTAGAGATAGAGAATTTTCGAATGCAGCCTAAAAACTTATCATCGTAAATTGACTATCGATGAGAATGATATGAAACCTTGAAAAGGCACAAATTCAAATCAAGAGATTTGTAATTACACTGAATTCCACTAAAAAAACCGATTTTATCTTATAACTATCCTGGACACAAAATTTTTCTTATTTTTTTAATAATATAGATTATTTGTTGTAATAATCAATTTAATATTGACTTAATTTAAAAAAAAATTTTTTTTTAATTTATGATAAATAAATTAAAAAAGTAGGAGTAGAAAAATCAATTTTAAGTCAGCCGTGATAATTTTAGAGACTATTTAAACTATTAAAAAAACAATTAACATAAAGTTTAAAAGAGTCAAATAAAAAAAAAACATTAATTTGATATTTCAATTAATTATAAAAGAAAAAAAGTAACTGGAGTAATTTTTATCGACATGAAGCTGTTATTATTATTGAGACAAACGACCCCATGAATTATAAAGGCGTAACAATTTAAAAAGGTGTATGAGTAGATAAGGCCATTAATAGTCAGACGGCGGTGTCATAATGTTTGTTATTACGATAATAAATAACCAGGAAAAAAAGGAATTAAGTACGGCGATATTTAAACATTTTGTCGGGAGTTATTACACAAGGTTATAAAAGTATAGGAGTGTAAAAGTGAAAACTCTGGACGTGACTGATAAGCAGAAAATGTCCCCGAGGAAGATCATGGAAGTAAGTAAGCTCTCGCCTGTGATCCTTGTTGTTCAATATCTTTTTCTTTTTATTTTTCTTCTTGTTCTTATTCTCATTCTCAGTCGTATTTTATTTTTTAGTTTTTGTTTCACCTTCTTCTACATTCATTTTTGGCCCAGGAAGTGAGTACCAATCTTTGTCCCTAGGGCGCCGGCTCATAAATCAGGGATGCGTCTCATTCTCTTTCTCTTTTGCGCGGCTGGGTGGGGCTCGACGTTAGCAACCAAAAGTTTTACGTTAACCCGCCTGGAGAAGCATTAAGAGCTGCCGAATAATCGGGTCTACTGGATAACACCACTCTATATACATTTATATATTACATTTATCTAGGGGAGCTCCTTTTTCCGATAGTTCTACAAATATTTAACTGACTAAGTAAATAAATACTAAAAATAAAAATAAAAAAACAAAACTAGTTTTTTATCTTTGCCGGATTGTAATTCTATGCAATGGGAGCTTAAATGTATGACTTTTTATTTTTATCCAAAATAAAAATAATAATAGTAAAATTTAAACTTCAAAAATTTAAGCTCGACAAATTTATTACTTTAAATTTGAATCCTAAATTTTCTCATCTGCAAAAATTCAAAATTCAATGCCTTGTAAGCCTCAGAAATATGTCAAGACCCTTGACAAGAGTATAAAAGCTCACAAATATTAATTGGACGAGATTTTGTCAGGGTTATCAATCAGCAAAAAAATAACCAGCGGATTGTAACGACGCGATCGGGGTCGATTGAACCAGCGAGCTCTTATGCGGCGGAACCTAATGCGCACGCAGCCTAATCCTCCAAAGATTTTTTTCCCAGACTTACAATCCTCACGCTATTATTTCTTTAAAAGAACTATTATATTTTACGACCGATTATTCCACCCGTAATTATTTAACCCGTCAAAACACACCCGAGTTATTTAAAACTGTTACATAATTTTAACAATTTATTGCACTTGCGAGTGCTCCAGCGCCTCGATTGCCCGCCGTTGTTCTTGTTCCATGCGGTCAATTGTAACACTAGCCTCCACTAAATTTAAACAGTTTAATAATAAATTATTTGATATAATTATACTCGGTCGCCAGTACAAAACCGAGAATTCGGACATTCGAATACCGAAATATAGAAATGAGGTCCTAATAATTGTAAATATAGCTTACGCTATAAATAATTACAGATTAAAAATAATTTATACTTTTTATTACTCTATACTATGTTTTATTTTTCCAATTAATTTAATTATAATATAATTTGATTTTTTCCACTAATATATACGTCAATTAATATGTTTAATGAATCAATAATTAGTTAAATATTTTATTCAACTTATAAGCTTCTTAATAGAGTCAAAGAAACAAGTTTTATTTTAGATTTAAATATTTTTAAAATGAACTTTCCTATAGTGAGAAGATTAAACTACCATACGCCACCTAACGGAGATATTAAAAACTAAATTTAATAAAAAAATTATATATAGGTATATATTAGCATATCAGACTGTATATAGACGTATTAAGTCATATAAAGACATATCAAGCCATATATTTTGTTTGATATATATTAGCTATTAATAAAAAAAGATATTTATCAATTTTCAATAAATAATTTTTTAATTATTAATAAATTTAAAATTTCTTAAAAAAAAATTTATAAAAAAATAATATTTTATATTTAATAAATAAATTAATGTATTAAAAATTGATAATCCTTCTGTTTTTTAATTTTAAACATGAAATACTTGGACACATTTATTGACAATGGTCGCTGGCGTAATTGAATACTTTCACTTCGACAATAAAAATTTGTAAGCTTTCTTAGAACAATAAAATAACAAAAAAATGAAATATTTACAAAGCGGGTAGTTAAAAAAATTAAAAAGTGTAAATGATACTAAAATTAAGGCGTTTCCCTTTTAGCACTCGGCCTGACGGTTTGCGGGGTTAGTATAGATGGGGGTATTGAAAGACGATCGATCCGCGAACGGCTCTTCAGGTAGAGAAAAAGTTTAAGAAGAGAGAACTCTGGAGAAGGACAAGTGTATAAGTAAAGTGTAGAGCAAAGAAGAAAAAGAAAAAAGGTTCCTTCGCTTTTTCAGAAGGGCTTTAAGAGCTATGAAATAGAATGAGATGATGATAGCTCTCTTTTAAATGACACGTGATATATTCAGGTGAAAATGTCACTCGCCGATAATTTGTCATTATTAAATTCAAGATTTTCGTCTTTGTTATTTTCTTCCCCTCCGCTCAAGTAAATTTGTTTCTATTTTGCGATTGTAATAACAAAGATGAAGATCAAGATGACTGATGATTTATCGAGTCAATGCTTTGAGGTATAATGAAAAAAGTTTGCCAATTTAATTTAATGATCAAAAGTGGAGTTGACATTTAGTGTTATTAATTTAAAGACTCACAGGCCAAGTTGTCATTGAGAGAATAATTCAACTTTGGTGGGTCTTTTTGTCAGCGCTATTTCAATAGAAAAGAAAATAAAAGGGGAAAGGACTTCACGAAAAATTCTGTAATTAATTATCCAACGGATTAATTTGAATGATATTTATATTAATATTTTTATCATATATGTCTCGACGTATGGGCTTAAATTCTTTTATGAAAAAAATTTAATTTTAATAAAGAAAATGTATAAAAATTTTATAAAAATAATATTAACTAATTAATCATTAATTTTTTTCAATATTTAATTAAATTAAGCATATTTTTAACTTCATAAAATATTTTTTTTTTATTTTAAATTTACTGAAATTATAACTACATAATTTTTCAATTTAATATAGTTTTATTATTAAAATTTTTTCATGAAAAAAAAATTAATTTAAAAATTTTTCAACATATTAATTACTCACAACGTTGCAGTCACTATGTGACTGCCGTGACTTTTGAACTATAAATAAATAAAATTTTGCTTTAATAAATAATGAATTTTATTAAATTGCAATGTACTTTTTTAACTATTGACGTTTTTAAAGATATAAGCTCATTTCGATGTTACACTCATCAAGAGCTTTCATTTGAGTACTTACATGCATTTTGATATATTTTTCATATATACATATATATAACATACAGTGTCAACTCTATATAACGTTACTCTATATAACAACAAACTCCTTAAAGCGTCGAAATCACTTGTTTTTGGTTGGTTTAGCTTGTCTTTCATACGATACACTCTATATAGCATTACACTCACTCTCAATAACGACAACAATTAAGTGGCATCATGGATACCGAACTTTCTAACAAATTCTTTCTTTTGTTTACAAATTGGAATAGCTTATGCACGTGTAGACTGTTGTTGACCATGACTCATAAGTAGGAGTCATGGATTATCTATACCTTATCATTATCATATTCTTAGTTGTTCACAAGCTTTCAAACTGTAAACATGGCTAATAAAAGAAAATCACTGTGCATTGACGAAAAAATTTTAATGATACGTGCAATAGAAACTGGAGAGAAGATAAGTGATGTTGGCAGACGCTTTGGATTTTGTCACTCTACCGTCTCCACAATATGGAAAAATAAAGAAAAAATTCTCCAAGCAGAGGACAAGGGGAAATCTTCCAAAAAATTAAAAAAACCTAAGTACGAAGATTTGGATCAAGCTATACTATCATGGTTTCACCGACACCGCCAGAATAATATGCCTATCTCGGGGCCGATCGTGAAAGCTAAGGCAGAGAATTTTGCTAAAGAACTTGGTTTAACTTCTTTCAAAGCATCAGAAGGATGGCTCGGAAAGTTCAAGCAACGTCATCATATCAACTATGGTAAAATAAGTGGAGAAGCACGAAGTGTTGATACAAATGTTACTTATGATTGGATTAATAGATTGTGATCAAAATTGACAGAAAAATACACCCCAAGTGACATTTTCAATGCTGATGAAGCAGGAATATTCTATAAGTTGACTCCAGATAAAACTCTGAAATATAAAGGGGAAAAGTGTGTGGGAGGAAAGCTCTCCAAGGAACGTATTACAGTGCTTGTGGCGGCTAATATGGATGGCACAGAAAAAAAAAGTTGATGGTAATAGGCAAATCGAAAAATCCGCGCTGTTTCAAGAACATTAAAAAATTGCCAGACGTATAAAGCTAATAAATCAGCTTGGATGACCAGTCAACTTTTTGAAGAAGAAGCACGAAAGTGGGATGCAGAATTAAAGGGACGGAAAATTTTACTTTTTATTGACAACTGCCCTGCCCACCCGCTTATATCAAACCTTGAAAACATAAAGTTAGTATTTCTCCCTCTAAATACGACTAGTGTCTTGCAGCCAGACCAGAGTGTAATTAAAAGCCTCAAGGGTCACTATAGAAAAAAATTATTGATGGAGCTAGTCGAATCTGAGGGTAAAACTTCTGTTAATAAGCTGCATGCAATAAATTTTTTATCTAAAGCCTGGGAAGAAGTGACACCGACAACTATACAACACTCTTTTCGACATGCTGGACTTTGTACTCATTCTACGAGTGATGAGGTGGAAACAGAACCTGAGTTAGATGACGACCTTCCATTAACTGAGTGGGTTCAAAAGTTTAACGTGGCAGGAAATTTTGAGGAAAACCCTCAAACCTACATCGAAGTAGACGACTGCCTGCTTACAGCAGCTTCACTCACAGACAAGGAAATTTTGGACTCAGTGAGAAAAACTGAGGATCAAGAACAAGGAGATGAAGAAGATGAGACAGATGAGCTTGAGCCTCCGCCGAGCATTAAAGAAGCTCTGGAAGCAGCTAAATTATTAGAAAAATATTTCCTTTATGACCAAGATCTCTCAATATCGCAAGATATGAATAAAATAATTAAAAAAATACAACAAAAATATTGGTGCAGCAAAAGACGTCAGACAAAAATAACAGACTATACACAATAGCGTTGTTAATAAATAGTTAAATAAATAAAATTGCTTTATATGCACATAACTAAAATAAAAATATAGTCTAAAGTAAATTTTTTTTTCCTAGCTCTAATTTTTCTTCTCTCTATTTAACGTTAACTCTCTATAACGTCATAATATTCACGGTCCCTTCAGTGACGTTATATAGAGTTTACACTATATATATATATATATATATATATATATATATATATATATATATATATATATATATATATATATATACATTAGGGTGCGCCAAAAAAATCGGATATTTTTTTTTTTCACTTTCCGCTCAAAATATCGTAGAAGATGTCGAAACAAAAGGCTTGTCCAGAGAGTTCTTAATTTTAATTTTAAGAGGTCCTCCATTGATTCTGAAGTTTTTCCCATTTAAATAACACGGGAAAAAATTTTTTTTTTCATTTTTACTGCCGCAACGCCTGAAGATTTCATTTTTTCATAAAATAAACTATTAGACCTCATTTGGGATTAAATTTTTAACAAAATATTTCATTGGGTCATATTGCTACCATCGAAGCCTAACTTTTCATAAAGCTTTACAGTATTAATTTTCCCCAAATTTCGTGTTCTTCATAATTGTTAGCTAAACTATCCAAGATAGAACAAAAAGTCAAAGAACAATTTTATAGTCCATTTGACGCACTACAAAAAACATCATAATAAATTTTTTGTATCATCAATATTTTCAAAGTTACAGACCAACAAAATCCTATTTTTCTAATTTTTAGCTTTGTTCAAGTGAACCATCGATAAAAATACAAAAAATTTGGTTCTTATTTTTTAGTACATCAAATTTGCTACAAAATTGTATAAGAAAGATTCGTTGTCTCCGCAATAGCTCAGAGTAACAAGCCTGATAAGTCATATTTTCATAATTTTTCAACTATATTTTCTAAATTATTGACGATAAATGACAAATTTCAATTAAAAATTTAAAGTATATTTAATTCTCTAAAAAGTTAGCCTAGATTAATTTTTTGCATTATAGCTTGCTTAATAAGTCAACAAATATTATTGTTATTTATTTCGTTTTTAGTCTATTGAGGTTATTTAACCAATCCTCAAGACAACCCTGATTAAGTAAACATATTGAAAATGATTTGACACATTCCACTCCCACAAGATATATTATTAAAAATAAGAAAATTGAATGATTAACAAGTATTTAATATAATAAAAAATCTAATCCTTTCTGATGTTTTTTATTTCTTTTTTCGCATAAGAGAGTATTACCGAAAAATTATGTTTTTTTTTAAATACTTCAACATTTTCATGATAGTATTTTTATTTTTATTGTGCGTTTCTATTGTATTTTAAGTTATTATTTTTTTTTCGTATCTATTTATTTATTTATTTATTACCATTGCTGCAAAAAAAAACATAATTGTTCAACAAATTACTTTAGTCACATAGTAATCCAGGATAAAACCTTCCGTATCTAACCTTTCACAATTTTACATCGTAAAACTTATTACATTTTTACTAATCTTTACGACATATTAAATTATAAAAAAATTTTTTATATTCCATATTTACGTGTTCATATTAATATTAACTTTTGTATGGAACGTTTCACTTTCTGTTAAAAAGAGTTATCATTACTGGCTGAGGTTTAAAGTCAAATTAAAATTTTCTACAGAATTCTCAACTAACGCCCTCTGAGTATTTATTGACTTTTTGCGTAATTGATCAATTATCCGCTTGAAATCAACAATTAGAGGACTCTATTGTCTTTCATTATAATTGGTCCTTAATTGAGGTTGGTTTTTTAATGAATCATTATCGTATCAACAATTATACCAGTTTATTGATGAACAATGTCTTGTAAAACAAGTAAAAATTACATTAACTTGGTTGGGTTCGAGTCAAAAACTTTAAGTGATTTGAAATTACCCACGAATCGTGATGTTTTATGTTTATTTTTCTATAAACATCGAACAGATAAACTATTCATTCGCGAAAGTGCTAGATTTGTTCTGTGTGAGGTTATCAAAGTGTGGAATAAGTTCACATTACCAGGAAACAATTCACATCGTTCAATTGGAAAAATTGAAAAATTACATAAAAACTGGCAAAAAACTCAAGTACATAAAGCTCGCAAAAAATCTCCCGCACAACAATTGGCCGAAAAAACTTTTATCAATTCTCTCGACAAACTGTTCGATATTGCACCGCAGAATGTTTTGACAACATTAAGCTCACCACAAAGGAAAGTTTTGATTGCTAGTCGGGAAATTTGCAAACGTAGTCAGTTGATAAAGATTTCAGCTAATATTGAAGATGTACAAAATACATCGACTTTTTGTGTGGAAGACAATTCAAATTTTATTTCGATTCTTCTCACAGCAATAACTTTACAATTAATTTTTAATTTATTATTCTGTGAATGATTTTTACACAGTAAAAAAATTTTCGTCTAATTTAACACAAATATTTGTTTTACTGACTGTTTTTACACAAACTAATGTTAATTCAACATTCTAGTGTGTTAAATCAACACATGAGAATGTGAAATTCTACACACTAGAGTGTAATATTCTACACAAAAATTTTTATACTTTACGCAATGACAAAAAATTTTTTACTGAGTAAATGTACTGTGAATAGTCTATACTGACGTCATAATTTTTATATTCTTCACTTACTTGATAGACAATTCGCTCACACTTTACTAATATGCTTTATGTAATACTGTACATTACTGAAAATATACGAGCAATTTTACTAGAAATCAAATATGTGAGTTTTCGGCTATTTAAGATAAAATTAATATTCTATCATCATTTACAGTAGACCAGAAAGTTGTTAACATTTTCAAATGAGTTTGAGCTTAATGTTTATGAAGTTCTCGCAATTCAAAAGATCTTTTTTATGAGCTAATAACATTCAATTTTTTTTCTTCTTTTTTTTTTAATGATTATTTTTCTATAATTTCTATTTATAATCTCTTTGTTACCTCTTTCACAACATTCTACCACTTCTACTATATCAATTCAATCAAATCATTCTACTACTTCTGATTTTTTCGATGAGCTACCTGTTGAACCAAAACTAAAAAAATTAAAACTTATGACACCAGAAGTAGTTTCGGCAATGGATAGAGCGAATGTAAGTAGTAGACAAGCCATGCATCTTTTTTGCGCATTTGCATCAGCTTTAGGAATCAATTTAAATTATGTTTCTGTAAACCACCGTACGATCCATCGAAATCGGATCGAGATAAGAAAAAAGATTGCTGAAGATTTGAAAACTGATCTACGAGTTGCTCAATGCGTTGTCATCCACTGGGGATAAAGTCGAAAGACTTCCAATAATCTTATCGGGTGTCAATACTCAGCAGTTATTGGGAGTACCAAAACTTGACCGTGGGACTGGTTTAAACCAAGCAATCGTCATCAAGGAAATCATAAATGAATGGAATATTTCAGATCGGATTAAAGCTATATGCTTTGACACATGTGCGACAAATACAGGTAAATGAATTAGTAAACAACATTTACCTGTTCCCAAAAAAATATGTGGATTATTCCACCAAACGATGTCATTTCGACAAGACAATTTACCTATTATTTTAAAATTTTTTGAAGGTATTTTTTTTTATTAGAGAGAGAATGAAAGAAATCCTTTAAAAATTGGAGCCCTTACAATTGAGTGATGATTTTTAAAATTTCATTCATTTTTTAAATATTGTTATTTCTTCATTATTCTTATGCAAATAAGTACCAATATTAATAAAATCATGTCTGATTTTGTGAAAGCTCCAATATGAGTTAAATCGATTTTATTTGGTAAAATGACGCATATAAAAAAAGCTTTTTTAAAGTTGTAATATTGTTGCTTCGGGACGGTTGTTCTTAAATATATCATTTAATTTGCCTATTTAAAATTTTTCAAACCAGAATCATGATATTTCCAATGCCTCGTTTTCTACTGGCATCAAGTTACAACTTTAAAGAAACTAAACCTTGTGTGCAGAAAATTTTTCAGATTTTGTCATTTATGTTCATTGCATGCAACTTACTTTTAATACTGGTTCAAGAATATATTTTTTGATATTATAGTTTATACTTCCGGCTGATGATTGGTAATATTAATATTTTTAATCATTTTTATTTAAAAAGTTGATAAAGGAACATGCGGCCAATTAGAAAAAATGTTAAAAAAGCCATTATTATATTTGGCATGTCGACATCATGTGTATGAGTTGATTTTAAGAAGCGTTGTCAAAGTTGTTTGGCCAGGAGTAAGTTCTCCTAATGTAGCAGTTTTTGCACGGTTCCAAAATAATTGGAAAATCATAGACAAAACAAAATTTGAAACTGGTATTCAGGATTCAATTATAAATGAAAGAATTCACAAAAAAAAAAAAATGAAATAATAAGTTTCATTATTGATCGACTACAGGTATTTAAATTATAATCATTTTTTCTAATTATTGACATTTGTACATTAGTTTTAAGAAGGTCATCGTTTTGGTTATTTTGGAGAGTACTTTATGGTTTCGCAATAATGAACTCAAAGACAAAAACACCGACGATCATATACCAACTACAAAATATTCTATAACAATCGTAATTGTTTATCGAGCACTATTATTATCTTATCAAATTTTTCTTTTCATTGTCAAAATTCTCGTCTACATTTTTTGGTCAAATGAACCTCTTTCAGAAATAGATTTGAAAATCAAAAAATTTTAAAAATTATTTTGATTAATATTAGTTCTGATCGGGCTGAAAGGAAATATTGTGAAAAAATTCTGTGTCTCATTTTTATTAGTAGAGAATTTAAGAGTTAAAATGCTTTATTTCATCTCGAAATAGCAGCTTTTAATAAAGTTACATCCTTTCAGAACTCAATATAAAAAATTGGAAATTATTTTAATCTCCTAATTTTCTGACTTAGTAGCGTTATTCGCATAGTACTTATTTAAAACCGGATCATAGTGTTTTCTTCAAATTCTAAATGATAATTGCGGTTAATTTATTGATTAGTCACAAATCTTGATTCAGATCCTCAAAATTCAATTACAAATTTTATATTTCAGGAAAAGCATGACCGAGACGATTATAAAGAGTTTATAGAATTGGTGTTGATATTTTTAGGCGGTTCTCCAAAAAATGGAATAAGCTTTAAAGCTCCAGGACCCAACCACCATGCCAGATGGATGTTAAAAGCTCTGTACGCTTTGAAACTGTTTATGTTCCGAAAACAGTTTCAAATGAATTCCACTGAGGTAAATGGACTAAGATATGTCTGCTTATTCCTTGTCGAATTTTATATCATTTCATGGTTTCAAGCACCTTCTGCGATAAAGTCACCTAATCAAGATTTGAATATGGTTAAAAATTTATATCAATACCGTTCTGTTCATAAAAAAATTGCTGACGCAGCAAGCTCGACATTATTAAGACATTTATGGTACTTATCCGAAGAGTTAGTCGGTTTAGCGTTATTTTATGACAGTGTATTCTTACAAATTAAAAGGCAAACCGTAGCTGCAATGAAAGTGCGAAACAGTAATGCTGCAAACTCGAAAAAGTTTATTGCCAAAGATATAAGCTTGTTATTATCGAAAAATCTCTGTGATTTTGCTAGCAAGCAAATGGAAATATAATAGATCTGGTTTTTATAAAGAAAACTTGTAATTTATGCCGGCATTATCCGATTTATTAGTGTGAATTTAAATATAGTTTTATAAATAACAATTATTTACTTGTTGTAAATTACTTCAATAAGGGCTCAATTTTTCAAAAATACCTTTTCTTATTCTTATGCATTCTGTTGAAACTAGTTGCTCCTCGAATTTGTTTTTTATACTGTGTATTTAATCCTGAACCATTTATCCGAAAATTCAGTTGATCCTGCAGACCATCCCTAAAACTTTCTGCTGTAGATTATGATTAAAAGTCTTCAAAAATTTTATTACTGGAACATTAAAACGCTTTTCTAACTCAATATAGAATTTAGCATGTTTTTCAGTTCGAAAAATAGAAGATCGTTTGAAACAGAAAAGGATTGCAAAGTACTAGAAAGAATTTGATGTTTGATTATATCGAATACTTGTTAATCATTCAATTTTCTTATTTTTAATAATATATCTTGTGGGAATGGAATGTGTCAAATCATTTTCAATATGTTTACTTAATCAGGGTTGTCTTGAGGATTGGTTAAATAACCTCAATAGACCAAAAACGAAATAAATAACAATAATATTTGTTGACTTATTAAGCAAGCTATAATGTAAAAAGTTAATCTAGGCTAACTTTTTAGAGAATTAAATATACTTTAAATTTTTAATTGAAATTTGTCATTTATCGTCAATAATTTAGAAAATATAGTTGAAAAATTATAAAAATATGACTTATCAGGCTTGTTACTCTGAGCTATTGCGGAGACAACGAATCTTTCTTATACAGTTTTGTAGCAAATTTGATGTACTAAAAAATAAGAACCAAATTTTTTTGTATTTTTATCGATGGTTCACTTGAACACAGCTAAAAATTAGAAAAATAGGATTTTGTTGGTCTGTAACTTTGAAAATATTGATGATACAAAAAATTTATCCAGATGTTTCTTTTAGTGCGTCAAATGGACTACAAAATTGTTATTTGACTTTTTGTTCTATCTTGGATAGTTTAGCTAAAAATTACGAAAAACACGAAATTTGGGGAAAATTGATACTGTAAAGCTTTATAAAAAGTCAGGCTTCGATGGTAGCAATATGACCCAATGAAATTTTTTGTTCAAAATTTAATCCCAAATGAGGTTTAATAGTTTATTTTATGAAAAAATGAAATCTTCAGGCGTTGCGGCAGTAAAAATGAAAAAAAAAAAATTTTTCCCGTGTTATTTAAATGGGAAAAACTTCAGAATCGATGGAGGACCTCTTAAAATTAAAATTAAGAACTTTCCTTTGGACAGGCCTTTTGTTTCGACATCTTCTACGATATTTCGAGCGGAAAGTGAAAAAAAAAATATCTGATTTTTTTGGCACACCCTAATAAATATATATATATATATAATTTAGATGAAAAATTGATGTGGGTGCTGCCGGGATGAGCTTACATCTTTAAAAATTTCAATAGTTCATAAGATACAAGGTCATTTCTTGATTATGTATCTAGAGATAGAGTATTTTCGAATGCAGCCTAAATACTTATCATTAAAAATTGACTATTGGTGAGAATGATATGAAACCATAAAAAGGCGCAACTCCAGGTCAAGACTTTTTCAACCATACCAAATTTAACGATAAAAACCCATTTTATCATATAAATACACTGGCCACAAAATTTTCTTATTCTCTTAATAATATTGATAATTAATCATTAATTTTGTTTTAAATGTTGATCCAGATAGGCAATTTTTCAATATTTAATTAAATTAAGCATATTTTTAACTTCATAAAATATTTCAAAATATAAATATTTTTTTTTATTTTAAATTTACTGAAATTATAACTTGATAATTTTTTAATTTAATTTATTTTTATTATTAAAATTTTTTCATTAAAAAAAAAGTAATTAAAATTTTTTTTAACAGATTAATTATGATAAAAATAAACAAATTCCACGTCGAAAATTGAAAAAAAAAATGTTTTTTTTTTTTTGCATTAATTAATTTTTGATAAAACCAAAAATTTCTGTATCAAAAATTGGATAAATTTGATCTTAGACATTAAAAAATATAAAAAGGAATGATTAAGACATGAAAATTTAGATTTAGCAAACTCAAGGTGTTTATATTAACTAACATATTAGATCAATGTCATCTAGGATGATGAAAGAGAGGAAACAAGGCCAGTGGGAAGGACGCAGTGTCAGTTAGCATGTGTGACTGCTGGTGAGAAATGGCATAGCTGAGCAAATGCTAGTACACATATATAATATAGAGTATAGTACATAGTAGTACACAGTATATAGTTTCGGTAGAGTGAGAGTTGCACACACGACCCACACTTATCCACATGTCACCGGCTTCAATGCGTAGTTACGATGTTCGCGTACATGTTTGAGTTGCTTATCCACGCAGGTATACATATATTCATGGCTACATACATATTTATCCCGTGAGTGTATTGATGTGTGCCTCAAGAGCCGAAGGGTGAAATTCGAGTCTGCACCCGACAGCCCGAAACTCCTGCTTTACGGCTCCAGCAGGGCCAGGACGTTTCAAGGGGTGTAAACTGTTTTATGTCCTCAAAATGCAATCTGCCACTTAGTCACAAGAATTACTCGCTTAATATAAATATATACCAGTGATTAATTGATTTCGTGGGTTCCTTTTTTTTTTGGTATGTGGAAAAAAATTTGGTATGAAGTTCAAATTATTTATATGATGGGGGAATAAGAAGAGCGGAAGATTTTTTTGACAACGTCTATAATATTTTATGGATAGCTAAAAAAATGATTAATTTCTTTTTCGAGGTTGACTTTAGAATTAAAATAAATATTTAATCATCATTTGAAGTTAAATTTCTTTGATGTATAAAATTAGTAATGCTTGAATTTATACTTGACATCTTTTTTATTATTAAACTTTCTAAGCTGACGTAGAATTCACTAATGCCAAAAAAGGCTTATCTTCAATTACACGCCTTTTTAGCTCTGTAGAACCAAAAGAGCGAATAAAAAAATTTTTTTTCGCTTAAAATTACCGTAGAAGGTTAGAATTGTGGAAATTTACTGGAAAAATAAGAAATTAAATTTTTTTTAAGCCAAAAGGGTAAAGATAAAAAAAAATTCATTTTTTCCCTGATACACTGATAGAAGGATTTGTTTATATTTAATGAGCTTTATTAATTGTTAATAAAATGATTTTTTAACATCATCGGATTTAAAAAATATTTATTAACAGTTAATAAATTATTTATTAAAGACGATTTATTAAATGTTAATAAATATTTGTTGACAGTTAACAAATATTCATTAACAGTTAATAAGTAATTTATTAAGTACAATTTATTAACTGTTAATAAATATTTATTAATGGTTAATGAATATTTGTTAACTGTTAACAAATATTTATTTAAAATAAAAAGCAAAAATAGCAATTTTCTTTTAACACTTTTTATAACACTATAGCTGGAATATATGATAATAATTAAATTCACTAAATAAATTAACGTTTTTAATATTTAAAAATATAAAAGACAATTATGAGCTGTGATAGAATTTGGTATTTTACAATAAACAATATTATAATGTAATATAATTAATGCAAATAATTTATAAAAATGATTTTTATTTCTAAGCAATCTTCATATTATATGACATTGCAAGAGAAACAAATTCACTCAATAAAATATTCATTAATTGTTAATAAATATTTGTTAACTATTAATAAATACTTATAAATTATTAATAAATGTACTTTCCTCCCAAATAAATATTTATTGAATGTTAAAAAATATTTATTAAAATTTAATAAATTAAATAATTGTCTTCAAATAAATTAAATTATTAATAGTTAATAAATCCTTCTATCAGTGTAATCTATATTATTAAGAGATTAAGCGAAATTTTGTGGCTAAATATTTAGGCTGCATTCGAAAATGCTCTATCTATAGATATATAATTAAGAAATAACCTTATATCTTGTGAAATATTGGCATTTTTAAAGATATAAGCTCACCCCAACATTACACTCGTCGATACCTTTCATTTGAGTACTCACATCAATTTTTCATATATTTATATATTTATATATCTTTATATTTTATCTTTATATATATCTTTATATATCTTATATATATGTATATATATATACGAAAAATATATCAAAATGCATGTGGGTACTCAAATGAAAGCTTTTGATGAGTGTAACATCGCGATGAGCTTATATCTTTAAAAATGTCAATAGTTTAGAAAGTAAAATGCAATTTAACAAAAGTAATCATTAAATAAAGCAAAATTTTATTTATTTATAGTTCACAAGTCACGGCAGTCACATAGTAACTGCAAGGTTACTAGTTATACATTATACATATTTTTAAGTTAAAAAAAAAATACTACTTTTTAATTTAAAACGAAAAAAAAATTGTCAATGGTATTTACGAAACAAACAAATAACTGTTAATTATTTGCAAAGTACCTGAGTGTAAACAAAGTAGCAAACTCAGTTTTTCATCAGACACTATATCACATAATACTACCAAGCGAATGAATAGGACTTTTTAATTAGTCCGTTTAATAATTCCGTAGAAACATTTTACTCGTTTACCTCTGTTAATTATTCATGGATTCTAATAAATAATTTTATGAAATTCCCAAATAGTTATTAAATTCACGTAAATAAAATCATTAGCCCAGCAGAGTTTGTTAAAAGTATTAAACAGGAAATATAATCAAGAACTAAATAATTAAATGAAATTAATACACTAAATTTAATAAATAGTTAGCATGACACTCGCTAAAAATCTGTTATAATTTTTAAGCTAAAACTATACTCGCAAAGTAATAACCGAGTTTAGCTTAACTTATATTTCAATATATTAAATATTTCTTCAAGATTTGCTTTTTTATTTTTTCCAAGCTCAAACTAAAACTGATGAAAAATTTTATTTTATTTTTATAAACTTGTTATTCTGAAGTTTAATAGTTTTTTAACTATAAACTGAACGTATTTTTAAGTTGTTGTGCTTCAGACTCTTTTATTAATTTTTTTTTGCATGCATTATATTTACTGTGCCGAAAAAATTATTGAAACTTGACGAATATTATTATATTAATTGTTCGGAAAAATATACATATTAAAATGTACAGTTTTATTTATTTTTTTTATTACTCGAGCCTCGCTTAATAATTTATGATCGATATAATATGCGTTCTTTATGATTTGCAAATGTTTGCATTTAATAAAAAAATATATTGAACGTAATTATTCATCTCATTTCATCACGAAAATTCGCGGAACGTCAGCGCATTACATAATTATTATTAATATATTTTAGAGCTGCATAGAAATAATCTGGTAAATATTAACGCGGTTAATTACCTCTAATAAATCTCAAACTTTCACAAACTTGGTACAGTAATTTCACCGAGCAGAGTTCAGGTTAATTTAATGGTTACTCCTACGTGGAAAAATTCCTATGTCATAATTGTCAGCTATATAAATCTTTATCTCGCTCTGAAGAATTTTAGATTAAAGGGAGGAAAGAAAATCCTAGCTTTTACTAATATGTTTTTTATCATTTTTATCAATTATTAATAAAGTAACTGCGGAGAGAACTCAATTTTTATGACAGTTTTTTTTACTGAAAAATTAGATATTTTTATTTGAAATTCAATATACGCACTTACAATTTAAAAAAAAATTATTTTTGTAATCTAGATATATTTAAGTATGTATACAGAAAATTTAATGTCAGTTGGACGAGTATTTTAATTTTAAAAGTTATTCGCATACTTGTAAGCCTAATCAGAGCGTTAAAACTTCAATTAGGCTGAGCTGGACAATTTTAAACGCCTTTTTCTCAAAACTAGATTTTCAAAAAGCAAGATTTATCGAACAACAGCTGATTAGATCATTCTCTAATTTAAAAACTATTTTCTTTTTAATTATATTTTTCAGTAATTGATTGAAGGATAAATAATTCCGATAAATATTTTAAATTTTTTTAACAATTTTTCATCGAAAATCGTTAATTTTTTTTTTCAACCCGCCAATTTGTTAAAAATAGATATTTTTATAATTTCTTAGATTAATCACTGGATAATGTTTTATAATAGTGGAATTTTTTTTGATTTTTGAATTTTAATGATTCAAAGCTAAGATATCGTGCTCGCCGCAAGTAAATTTTTTTTAGAGGACCTCCCGGAGATCTATAAGAGCTAGAAAAATCATAATTCGTAAAAAAAAAAAGAACTTTTTAATAAAGTTAAAAGTTCCTACTGTGTATCTATCAATCTGTATATTAAATAATTAAATTTTCGGCCTTTTAAATGCGTATAAAAATTTAAAGTTAAAAATATTACCAAAAAAAAAATTGAAAAAAAATTTTTTGTACTTACAGTTTTTCGACTTTAATCTTTTTACAGTCTTAAAAATTCAAGTGGATAGTTTGAAAAAGAGAAAGAAAATAAAAGTAAATCTTTGGTAGTTGTTAGTCAATAGAGAGCGTGTAAAAAATAAAGTTGTTTCTTTATATATTTATCTTAAACTCAACAAGGATTTCATTTTTTTGCCAAAATTTCTTTGTCTAAAGACATTTGTCTTTAGAACAATCCAGTGGATTTATGTACGTGTGTTGCTCGTGAAATATTGAAACTCTTCAGTCTTGTAGGATCCAATAACGTCAGGACGGCCCAGAAAAAGGCTGCTGGGAAAAGGAAAAGACTCAAGTGTACGTAAAAACGGGATGGGAAGAGGCTAAAAAAGTAAAACTTAGTCGTCCATTCAAGAACGTCAAAACAACCTTCCAGAGGATGGATCGTCCAGGGACACGTCACGGTTCGATTATTTTCACAAGCTACCAGTTGTCCCTTTGAGAGTTTCCCGAATCGTTCGCTGTAAACCGAATCCGAGCCGCGATCGATCCCTTGGAGATTTAATATTTTATATAAATATCTCCTTAGACTTAGACTGAGACTTATGTGGGTATTTATACATTTTTTACAAGGGCTGGCCTTCCCTTCCCCTCACCACCAGCAAAAGTTCAATCATTCCCCTGATTGTGATATTCAATGCGAATTTTACGATTAATTTATAGAGTTTTACTCGCTAAATAGACATCTATCTGTATATTATCCCTCACAATGCTGATAATTTTCGACATTCAGATCTCTGATCCGAGGAAGGTTAACCAAACTCCACAAACCGCAAAGTGAAACCACCGAGACGCCGACGTTGCCGATTCAGCGGATACATTTGTCAGAGTTCTATTCTAGTTTAAACTATTATTAATCCACTGGATTATCTACTAAATCCCTCACATCTTACATTGATTAACATAAAAAGTTGTTCTCAGTTTTACTTAAGATTTAATCACCCTGACAGAAAAAGTATTTTAATTTAAAAAAATTATAATTGAAGAATTTTTTGTCTTGGATTTTGACTTTTTGGTTTAAGAAATTCATTTTATCTTTAGTTGATAATTTTTGTCACTTTATTTAAGATTTTTTAACTAATAGTACTTTGGATTTTTTGAACCAAGTAGTTTTTTTTTTCAAAATAGCAAACAAATCTTTGAAAAAGTTTCAATAAAAAACAATTTTAATGAAAAAAATCTTTTAGAAATTTTAAAAAATTATAATTTGTTAGAGGAAAAATTAAAATTATAAATATTTAGAAAATTTTTCACATATTAGTGAGCGTCGAAGCCCAATTTTTTTATTTTTTATGATACACTTGAATTTAACTAAAATCAAGAGAAAAATTTTTGAATTAAGTAAAATTTATTTAAACCAGGAAAAATGTCTTAATTAAAGAATTTTTGGTAAATATTTACAAGTGGGCTGAACCATTTTAATTTTCATTATTCTGAACGAAATTTCCATTTGATTTTATTGATACTTTTTTTTTTTTAAATACATAAAAAAATAATCAATTAAAAAAAAAAAGTTGATTATCAAAATTTTAACAAATTTTCAAAAAAATTCATAAATCCAAAAAAAAGTTTAAAAAAAAATATATCAAAAACATCAAAAATATATAAAATAAAAATTTTATCCAAAAACATGAGAGCCAAAATTTTTTCCGACTTTTGAAGGTAAAAAAACTATCGAAATCTTTATTTTTTTCTTTCACGACATTTTTAGTTATAAATGCGTCTTAAAAACAAGCAGAATCAAAAAAAAATTTGAAAATATTAGTTTTTCATCTAGTTATGGCCAAAAATCGGGTTGACCCCACTTGTAAATAATTACCGAATTTTTCTACTCAAATCAAAAGATGAAGTTCTTCAAAATTATTCGCTTTATTTAATTAAATTTTTTTTCTGGTTACAAATCCAAAAATTTGCAGAACTTCAATCACAAGTAACATTTTAAATAAAATATTTATCTCAAATCAAGTAATTTTTTTTTGATTGAGCGCGCTCTATTTTATATCCTATAAATTTTTCCGACAACGAGTATTAACGTCAACGTCCAAGTGTGTAAGAAGACGGTAGATGGTAACACGATCAGGTATACCTTTAATACAGCATAAATTTTGCACGAACCGTGTAAACAGCCTAGGGGTTACAACGAATGAACGCGTCTCTCAATTACTACGTCAACCCACCCACAAGTCGTGTTGGAGCTCCTAGCTCTGCGAGCGGCTCGAGCGCGTGCCTGAATATATATATACACTTATATGTATATATTTATGTATTGGTATGCATCGTTGTTGCAGCTATTGTGTAACTTGTGATCCGTTTTCCCTGGGGGATGACTTTCTCGGGCCGAGTTGGCTACATGGCTTTAGCGCGTAACTGTTTCGCGACACCCGCGGGAAAGGATTCCGCTTAAACAATATATATCAGATCCAGGCTAGTATGTTCATCCCGACACCTTCTTTTTACTCGCCCACGCCTCCTCCGCAACTTTTTTCTTCTTTACTTGTAATTTTTTTCTCGCTTATTTCTTGTGTTTCTTTTTTTACGAGTTGAACTTTTGCTGAAACGAGAGACGACTCTCTCTCCGGTCGCTTTTTCAGTTCACGCTGCCTCCAAGAGCCAGACAAGGACGCCCTCGCTTTAATGGTAATAGAGCACAGAGGTGTCTGCTTTTTATGGAAAAATCAATTTAATACACAGGGTCAGTTTGGAATTATATTGTGTTTTCTTTCTTCAACGCTACGGCTAACTTTTCTTATTGGATTTAATAGTTTTTTATTTGCTTTTTTTATTATTATTATTATTATTATTATTATTATTATTATTATTATTATTATTATTATTATTATCGATAAATAAATAATTAATTGAATTTTAGTTATTTTTTTTTTTTAATTTTGATTTATTTCATTGAAAGAAAAATGAGAAAAATTTTTCAAATTTTTGGTTAATTTAAAATTTGAAATTATAGTTGAAAAATATTTGATGCAAATTTTGAAAAATTTTTCCGTAAAAATTTTTAAATAATCTATATTATTAAAAGAATAAGCAAAATTTTGTGGCCCGTGTACTTATGTGATAAAATGGGTTTTTATGGTTAAATTTGGTATCGTTGAAAAAGTATTAAACTGGAATTGTGCCTTTTCAAGGTTTCATATCATTCTTATCAATAGTCAATTTATGAAGATAAGTATTTAGGCTGCATTCGAAAATGCTCTATCTCTAGATACATAATTAATAAATGATCTTGTATCTTGTGAACTATTGACATTTTTAAAGATATTTTTTATTTATTTTATTTTTAAACAATACACTGAACCCTACAGCAAAGCCAATAAGCAGGTTCCATTAGAAAAAAAAAAATAACAGTTACATAATGTTTGAAAATAGTGCTTATATGTAATAGTAATAGTCATAAGTCCATATGACTCAGTCTCTATTTAGTAAACATAGTTTCGAGAAACAATCAACATTATTTATCTCGTAAACATCAAGGCTGTTATCAATATTATAAAACTTGTTAAACGCATAATTTATATTATAATTATAATTTATATATATTATATATATAAATATATGAAAAATACATGTGGGTACTCAAATAAAAGCTCTTGATGAGTGTAACATCGGGATGAGCTTACATCTTTAAAAATATCAATGATTAAGAAATGATCTTATATCTCGTGAACTATTGAAATTTTTAAAGATATAAGCTCATCCCGATGTTACACTCATCAAGAGCTTTCATTTGAGTACCCACATCAATTTTTCATATATTTATATATATTATATTATGTATATATGAAAAATATATAAAAATGCATGTGGGTACTCAAATGAAAGCTCTTGATGAGTGTAACATCGGGATCAGCTTATACCTTTAAAATTTATATTATATATATGTATATATGCAAAATATATGAAAATGCATGTGGGTACTCAAATGAAAGCTCTTGATGAATGTAACATCGAAATGAGTTTATATCTTTAAAATCGCCAATAGTTAAAAAAGTACATTGCAATTTAATAAAATTCGTTATTTGATAAAGCAAAATTTTATTTATTTATAGTTCACAAGTCACGGCAGTCACATAGTGACTGCAAGGTTACTAGTAAATTTTGATCAAAAACTTCATCAATGAAGCTTCAATTATTTTTTTAAATGAAAAATTATTTATTATTCCATCTAATGGATAAAATTTTACGAATCCACTAATTGGAAATTTTTAATAATTAATTTATTAAAAAAAAAATATTTTCAGACGTTTTAAAATGTAAAAATTATTTTCTGTGTTTTTAAATAACACAGTTGTAAAATTTTGATACAAGTTAATAATAAAACAATTAATCCCCGTCGGAGCAGTGGTAGATGAATGATGGTGGAAATAATTGATATAATAATTATCGGTATGCTTAATAGCGACTGGAGAAGGTACGTCAGTAATCGGCATCAATTATCCTTCGGACATTGACCGAGCTACTGAGCGGAACTTCTCACTCGATCTCGGTAGATCAGTGGTGTAGTTATAGTTACTATTAACGTGTATAGTTTGGCTGCAGGGACCAGGGGGACGGGAAAAGGGAGACGGAATATAACAGAAGCACATTCCATCCCTTGAGGGTGTTCGATGGCGTCTAAGATGAGGCAATATCTCGAGATTCATGGTATCTAGCCTAGTTCAAGACGACTACGACGGATGGATCAAATTATTCGCGGCAAGATGATCTCAATTAAGTACGGCACGGTCTAATCTGATGGGCGATACGTTCGTTTAATCTGATTGCTCCTGAAATGGCTCACTAGTTATACACACCTTCTTACTGTTACTAAATTTTCTTTATTTCCAAAAAGAGTAAATAAGATTTAAATAATTTTTTGATTTTTTAAATTTAATTTCGAATTGAGCAAAAATTGAAATAAAAATAAAATTTTACATTCTTGATTTGAATAAGAATTTTTTTGAAATTAATTTCTTGATTTAGTTTTCTTATTTAATTTTTTGAATTTCAAAACTAGAAAAATATTTTGAATACAATATTTTTTTTAATCTCGTGTGAAAAATTCAAAAAATTAACTCTATTATTAAAAGAATTAGAAAAATTCATCTCCAGGATAGACATATGATAAAATCGGTTTTTTAGTGAAATTTAGTGTCATTGCAAAGGTCTTGATTTGAATTTGTGCCTTTTCAAGGTTTCATATCATTCTCACCGATAGTCAATTTATGATGATAAGTATTGACATTTTTAAAAATATAAGCTTACCCCTACATTACACTCATCAAGAGCTTTCATTTGAGTACCCACATCATTTTTTCATATATTTATATGTTTATATATATGAATATATGAAAAATATATCAAAATACATGTGAGTACTCAAATGAAATCTCTTGATGAGAATAACATCAGGATAAGCTTTATATCTTTAAAATATATATTATATATATATATATATATATATATATATATATATATATATATATATATATATATATATATATATATATATATATATATGAATATATGATAAATATATCAAAAATGCATGTGGGTATTCAAATGAAAGCTCTTGATGAATGTAACATCGGGATGAGCTTAGATCTTTAAAAACGTCAATAGTTAAGAAAGTACAGTGCAATTTAACAAAAGTCATTATTTAATAAAGCAAAATTTTATTTATTTATAGTTCACAAATCATGGCAGTCACATAGTGACTGCAAGGTTGCAAGTTTGTTTTTAATTATTCAGAACAAAAATCCTTTTGTAAAAAAAAAAAATTGAAAGAACTAAGCCAGGACTCGAACCTGCTTTTTTACAGTTACATATCGAGTTGTCTACAAATTTAATTCTTAAAAAAAAAAAATCTTCTTAAAAATGGCCAACAGAAAAAAAGAAAAAGCACACAATTTCGTTGTGATGACATCATCGAACAGAGAGTAATAGAACTTTCTGTTGAACTCTCGGATCATTCCTCAGTTCTTACTCGAACTTCTTTAGTTGACTTTCTTCTTAAGCTCTAGTAAACCCTCGGGGAAGTGAACGTCGAACGATCAACGGGAAACGACAAATGACGAACGATTAACGGAGCAACCAACAAAGTACAACGATCAACGAGTTTTAGGCACGATGTCTTACTACTTTAGTACAACTAGCAGCTAGCTGCTACCAACTACCATCTATAACATTTACCACCAGCTACTTACCATTATCGTCTGAGGAATTTTTAAAGGACGAAAATCGAGACTTTTAAAGTTAAGTATTAAAAGGTATATAACCTCTAACGACTGAGCTGAGCATTTTCTTCCCTTCTCTTTAGTGTTATATATTATGAGCATATATGGAATATCTGGACTATAAATATACATCACCATTAGACTTTATCGAAAGTTTAACCTCGTCCATGCAAACTCATTAAACGTTATCCAAAGTGCAAATGGCCGTGCATAATTATTACAATATTATGCCGTTAAATTATAATTACAATTTAGAGAAAAAAAGTCAAGACTTTTTTCAGCGTTGGTGCTTGAATTATTTATAGGAACGCCGGTTAAAATATAAATATAAAAAAAACAGCTAAATTATTTCGCCAGATCAATGAAACACGTGTTACGTCACAGCCCCTCGTTAATTTTTGAACCGCGATGTCTGCGCTACAGGGTAAGAGTTAAAGGTTGGAAAGCAAGAATATTACGTAACCGATTTTAATGACATTGGGTTAAAAAATTTGCAGTAAATTAATTATTATTAGTTTAAATTTTTAGCTTGATTAAGAAATTTATTTTAAGAATTTTATAAAAATAAATCAATTCATAAAATTGTATAAAAAAATTTTTTTTATTGATAACTTTTATATTTTAACTATAATATAAATACTTTAAAAATTTTTGAGAAATATATCGATGGAAATATAACAAAAATTTATTTCAAACTGTATAATATATTTAGTAGCAACCTTGAAGTCACTATGTGACTGCCGTTACTTGTAAACTATAAATAAATGAAATTTTGCTTTATTAAAGAATGACTTTTGTCAAGTAATACTGTAATTTCTTAACTATTGACGTTTTTAAAGATATAAGCTCATTCCGATGTTACACTCATCAAAAGCTTTCATTTGAGTACCCACATGTATTTTGATATATTTTTCATGTATACATATATATAATATATATAAATATATAAAATTATGCACGACTCATAATGCTCATTTAATTATGAAATATAAAAAAAAAAAAAAAAAAACTTAAGTCGTTCAAAATTAATTGCCGAAAAAACAGCTGTAGTAGAAGGTACTGCACAAGCGCCCCTGGTGGAATAAAATGTACATAATATCTATAGATATAGATATATCACCATCCATGTTAATTTTACATGGATATATATAGATATAGTCTTGTAGTTTTCGTTTTTTATTAATTGTAATTAAACGACACTGAATTAATTAACCATTCGCATTCAGTGACCTACAATCGTCAATTAGAATTAAAAAAAAAAAAAATTTAACTCAAATAATTGATTTTTTCACAAGTTACAGTGTTTCCGGGGTTTCATACATGACGGACAGGAAAATTTTTTGACCTGTTTTGATGTTTTTTTCCGTTTCTATTGCAGTAAATCAACTTTTAGAAAGTATGGAATTAATTTCCATTAAATTATCTCGACAATAGTATGCAAAATATCTTGATTCCGTGAACTAACAAGGCTATAATACTAAAAATAGTTGCTAAAATGAGGCGAAAAAAATTTTTCGATCGTAAAGCACTCTCTAATGCTTCGCATCATGAGTCGTGCAATTGATGTGGGTACTTAAATGAAAGGTCTTGATGAGTGTAACATCGGGATGAGCTCATATCTTTAAAAATGTCAATAGTTCACGAGATACAAGGTCATTTCTTAAATATTGTCGTTTTTAAAGATATAAACCCATCCCGATGTTACACTCATCAAGAGCTTTCATTTGAGTACCCACATACATTTTGATATATTTTTCATATATACATATATGTAATATATATAAATATATAAAAGGTATACTCTAGAGGTAGAGCGTTTTCGAATGCAGCCTAAATACTTATCATTATAAATAAACTATTGGTGAGAATGATATGAAACCATGAAAAGGCACAACTTCAAGTCAAAACTTTTTCAACGATACCAAATTTAACCATAAAAACCCATTTTATCATATAAATACACTGTCCACAAAATTATGATTATTCTCTTAATTAATGTATTTTTTAAAAAGCTTTTTTATATTTTTAATGTATTTGAATTATAGATTAATTCGTAAAATTTATAAAAACAATTGAATGCATTTTTTATTATAAGTTATTTTGATGGAGATAATTGATAAAATAATTATTTGAAATAATATTTACTGTAAAAAATAATAAAAAAAACTCAATTTTTCATTCACAGTAATTTACAATACTGACATCTTTTTAACTTTGAATTTAATTAGTCATAAAAATATGACTCAAGAATAAAAATAAGAATAAGGAATCATTATGTTGAGGAGATGATGGTGCAGTTTTTCGTTCCGTCGAGCCAAAGCGGATTAAAATTGACAACACGACTCGCAACTAAAATTATCAATCTAGTTTATTGCTTACGTGAAAGTCCACTGAGTTTTACGAGTCTGTCTATCAAATGTATTGTATATAAATATAAATATATCCATTATATAAGGTGCACATTATAAATGGTAAGTTTATAGCGGCGGTGGGTAGTGGTGAATTGTGTCGGTTAGTTATTACTCTTCGTTCCTTTCTTAACGTAAAAAACTTTCATACTTTATGTACTGTTTTATATTTTTTACAGCTTTTTTGTGTAAAGTATAAAATTTACTTCTTTATAAAAATATATATTTTTTAAAGTAATGTGTTACAGGTGCATAAAGGCAAAAAATTATCAAAAAAACAAAAAGTTTTTCCCTGACAAATGACATAAAGCATGAGAATATTTTAGTATATATTAAAGTATTAACTCAAAAAAACCCTCAAGTACAAGTACGAGTTTGTATGTTTCTCAAGGAATGGCTAGGCGCAAAGTAGGGCAAAGGTTCTTCAGAATAGGTCTTAAAAAATCGTTAAAAAGTGAGTTAAATTATAAGTTACAAGGGTCGACTGGAAAATTTAGACTATCAAAATTAAACCGCAATTACTAATAATAAAGTTGTAGAAATAAATACTGTTTTGATTTACATATAATGCTTACAATAATAATAAATTAGCTTGGTTCAATAATAAAAATTTTTCAATTGAGGAATTTGTCTTTGTTTTAATTAATTTAACTTGACAAAAGAATTTTCCTGCTTGATTTTGGAAGTAATTTTTTCAATTTGAAAATATTTAAAAATTAAACTGAAAAATTCCTGAAGCAAAAAATTTTTTTCAATTTAAGTAAATTTTATTTTATTAAAATATTTTCTTGCTTAGTTTTTAATAAAAAATTTTGATAGCTCTTTTGCCTTCAAAAGTTGGAAAAAATATTGGCTTTTATGTTTTCGGATAAAATTTCTATTTTATCTTTTTTTTTTTGAAAAGTACATAAAAAAACGAACAATTTAAAAAAAAAAAGTTGAGTCTCACAATTTTCTAAAAAATTTACAAATTTCTAAATGATAATCAAATTTTTTTTTTAAATTGTTCATTTTTTTATTTATTTTTCAAAAAAAAATATATCAATAAAATGAAATAGAAATTTCGTAAAAAAAATGAAAATTACAATGGTTGACCCCTACTTGTAAATATTTACCAAATTTTTTCAAAAAGATTTTCTTCAAGAATTTTTCTCTTAAAATAAATTTTTTTTTTCAAGTGTAAGTACTTTTTCTATGCTGAAAACAAAAAACTAATTTAATTTCAAAAATTTAATTTAAAATCTAGCTGAAAAATTTTCAACAAAAAAATTTCCCTATTTTCTCCCTTAAAAACTCACAAAATTCCCCATAAAATAATAAAAAAATATCTCACCTTGCAGTGTGTGCAGTTGTGAATGACCGAGTACTGCTGAGCGCAGTCGTACCGAGCAAGGACCTCGCCGAATTCGCAGTGAAGCCTCGCAGCAAGCGCGTCGACACTGAGAAGTTTGTCCAGTGCATTAACGCATTTGCGTCCACCATTAAGCACGTCCTCAAGAGGGCCCCCTTTACCAGGTGCCAAAGCATTGACAGCCGCGTGCTCACAACAATGACGTAACCGTAAGCCACTCACAAACCAATACCGGTTCTCCCTGGGGGTTAAAAAACTCAAAGAGTCCGATCTCGCGAAATCCTCCCGACAGATATCTTCCTTGTGCGACTCCTCGAGGTAAAAAAGGCACTGATCCGGAGCCGCTGAATTACCACTAGCTGACGATGATGATGACGACGAAGATGACTCTGAAGATGAAGATGACAACAATAGTGGCTTCCATTTCCCATAAGTTTTGGCATTCCCAGTTCTCGAGCGCTCCGGGACGTGGAGCCGCTGCACGGCCTCAAGGAAAATTTTCTTAGCGTCGCCCTGGCCTTTGCAGGGCATCGGGCAGTACTTTGGCACTTCAGGTGGTCCGCAGGTGCCCTGAAGATCGGCCGGCGCTGGACCCGCCAGGTCGCAGGCCGAAAGCCAAGGGTTTATCGCATTAACATCCCATGTGTATTCGTTGTAAGGATGTTGCTGCATCAAGGTGCTACCTGAGTGTCTCTGCTCCTTCTTCTGGCCCTTGTCGGTCAGGTTCGCCAGTGGCTGCCCGGACGCGGTGACCGACCCCGCGAACAAATACAAAACCAGCAGGAACAGCGTCCAGCCCTTGACGCTGCTTCTCGAGGCAGTGTTAAAAAACTTTTCACTTTTCCATCCCTTTTCCTTTCCTTTTTTCTGGGCCTTGCTCCAAGAAGCAGTGTTCTTTTTAGCCTCGGATGCCTCGCCAGCGTTCTCCTCACTCTGCCCATCCGGTTCTCGTTCTTTATGTTTATCTTTTTGTTGATGATTATTGAAGGCAGTGTTTTTAAGCATGTTGGGATAAGTTTTAGCCGTAATAGTATCATGATTAACGTTACCTCTATAATTAGTGTTACAATTAATGTTAATGTTATTAATACAAGTAGAATTATCATTATCATAAATATTACAAGTATCAGTAGTCTGTTGGCATAGTGCGGACGTGATTTTGACCTGGTGACACAGAGACCCGCTCGTAGAGCAGACACGACACGTGTGGACCTCGGTCTTGCATGACAATGAGGATGGTGAACCGGGATTAAAGGCAGTGCTGATCCACCCCCGCTCCTCGTAACCGGAATTCTGAGAACTGCAATAACTAGGAGAATTGTCAGGGTTCTCCCCTTTCTCGGCGGGCTCGTTATCATCATCACCGGGATCCTCATCAACAGAGTCCTCAACAAGGGCATTAGCCTCGGATTCCGGGTGTCCAGCGTGTCCAGCGTGTCCAGCGTGGCGCTTACTGTGAAGCGACGAGGACGAAGAGCGAATGATCCTTCTGACGGACGTCGAGACCGGACTCGGACGTTTCGAGGGGAGGTTGCTGTTTTTGATGTCAATGGTGTTGTTGATGCTGTTGATGGCGAGGTTATGTAAGCTCTTCGTCTTGATGGTCGTGGGTGGTGGTGGTCCCGTGGTACGGGGCGGATGCTCGAGTCGCATGAGCACGTGACAGGGGACACTGGCGTCCCCACGACGACGTTGTCGGCGCTCGTTCCAGGAGGCGAGCGTCGACCTCCCACAGGCTCTTCTTCTATCGTTCCTTCTTGTGCAATTATTATCTTGTAAAAAATAATCCTTTTGTATTTCTTTCCTCTCGCTTCTGCTCCCGGTTCTTTCCCCGGAGCCTTCGACAAGGTGGCAAGTTCTAGCTCGCGAACTCGCGGCTTCTGGAGCCGACAGGGACGACGGCGCGGGTTCCGTAAGGTTGATCCGGGCCGCATCGCTGAAGCACCCAGTTAGGCCTGGGCCCGACGCCGCCGCGTGCTGACCGAGCACCCGGAACGTCAGATGCCAACAGCCTAGTGACAAAGCGGGAGTTTCCGCCTTCCGGAGCCAAAAACCCCGAGCCGGTTCGTTGTCGAGCTCTTTGACCTCGACGAGGTCCGGTTTTTCGACCAAGAGTCGCCCAAACCCAGAGCTCCGGTTCCTCGCCAAAGTTCCGAGCCCAAAGTTCTGTCCAAGTCCAACTCCAGGCAACAAACTCGTCCAGACTCTTCAGAGTTACCGGCTCCGGCAAGTACCACTGTTTTGTCTTTGGTTTCAGCTGCCTCGCTGCGCTGATTGAGTGATACAAGCGGTTCATGCTGCATGCTGGACAACCTGCCAACCCGCCACGCTGCCCCTACACACGTCCTCCTCCACCCTTCAGCTTTTTTTCTCAAAACCCGGCTGCCCTTTTTTTTACACCCCAAAAATCAGAATAAAATTTTATTTTATTCTATTCAATCTTTCTGCCAGTGACATTTACAAAAACTTTGTCGCGTACCGGCCGCAACAGCCAATCCGTCCAGAGGATGTCAATCATGGACACACCCCACTGGTACCAAGTATTTAATATCACTATTCCCAAAAACTAACACACTCCTGACCTTCTCTGTAACTAAAACTAAACAAACCAACAAACAACTCACTGACAACTCACTAGTCCCACTTGTTCGATCTTTTTCACTCACTGGTGCCCTAACAATTTATTCTGGTGATAGCGACACTGGGACTGCGCCCGCGCGTTCGCTTAACCCAGGCCCGTAAGAGAAAATTCAAACTATTTTCTTCAAAAAATCGCCCAAATTTTTATTTAATATTTCTCCGGGGTTTTAATACTCCGAATTTACATTTCGCGGCCACTATTACAGTCGTCACTTCACTCACCACACTAATTACACTTCGCCGCGCCTTTTACTCGTAAAACAACCTCCGGAGAACATGTAAGAGATTTTATTTCCCTCAGATTTATTATATTTATTTAATATCAAGACTTATACTTTACAAATTACCACTAATTAATTAATTATTTATTTATTTATCAGCTACCCGACACCACTGACGGACTCTGAACTCGGTCCTCGTCACCGGCGTCGCTGCTGACGCGGGTCTACCATCCTCTCACACACTCTGCAGACTCACACACCCACACTCACTGACACTCATTAAAACCTGGCCCTATTTATCAATAAATAAATAAATTAATTCACTATTTAAACATTTTGCTTAAAAAAAAACTACCCCGAGACTTACTCAGCATGTATTGCAATTATTGTACCGTAAGTTATGTTTGGTTAAACGGAGCTAGGTCCAAAGTGACCATGATAATTTAAAAGGAGAGTTTATTTTCCGTTCACATACACACCACGAGCCCTACTCCCTCTCGTGTTCTCCCTTATCAACGCGTGTGTCACAGACCACAGCCACGGCCGCCGTACAGTGTGTCCTTTCGACAGCGAGAATGGAACTAAACCTCGCCTACCTCCCCCGGAGCAACCAGCCGTATGCACGGCTGTCAGGGGGCGGAGCAATCTTTCCCTGTTTCACTGTCCGAAAAATCCCAGAATAATCCGCTGGTACTTACAACTTACTCCAGTTTTAGTTGTAACCCAACAATACAGACACTAATTTGATCCTCCACCACTTATATTAAACCAATGTTCATTAATTAATCGTCTATTAATTAATTAATAACAGAGTGACAGTTATAGTGACAGAAACACCAGATAAATTTATTTTGTCGGTCGATAAATGGGAGATCTGTAATTCATCACTGTTTTTTAAAATTTACTATTAAATATTTTAATTTTTTTTATTTTTTATTATTATTATTAATAAATATTGTTATTATTATTGAGAATTTATCAAGAGTCCAGTCCAGCTTAGATCAGTTGAGTAAAGGTTAGTTCAGAAGATAAGTTAATAAAACGTAAAGAGAAAAACTAAAACGGGTAGCATTGCCCCGGGACGCACGCACGAGTCGCGCGATGCGCACACGTCCTTCCTCGAGTCACGGGGCTCGAGACTGCCACCAACGCACTGGTGGCACACTAACTTGGGCGCAACCACCGCCAAGATCAAGCCAGCCAGCGAGAGGGAGCTGACACAACCTTTTGCTGTGCTAAACAGAGACGGATTTATAGATTATGAACACACACACACACACACACACACACGCAGACTTTGTTATACCGAGGACGGGGAGATGCCAGCTCCAACCTCGGCTCCTCGGTCTCTCTCTCGCGAGAGAAATCTCGAGAGATAGTACGCTCGAAAACCCTCCAAGGATCATCTATATAATCATCGGCTACATACTTTCTCTCCCGCTGAACCTTTCGGGCTTTTTTATTAAGTGAACACACGTTTAATCATCATCGGGGAATTTTTTTCACTGACACTTGCCACTCGGTTTATACTTTTTATTTTTTTTTATAATTACCGACACTTTTTTTTGCGATAAAAGTTTTTTTAGAATAATAAAGTGGATGTGCTCATTGTGAAAAAATTATTTAAGTCACTGATAAAAATATAAATATATTTTTAAAAAAGAATTTTGATTTAATTTTATTGAAATAATTATTGGAATAATTAAAAGGATAGCTAAATAATTAATTAAGAAGGTTACTAATGTAATTACCGATAAATAAACACATAATAACGTTTGAATAAGTGTGACAGGAACGTGAAGGATGTCACACACACAGAGCCGGCCGTTTCTTGGTTTACCGTGGGTGAAAGGCGGGCGTCGCAACCTCCGCCATCTTCGTTTGTTGCCGCTCCCCGCCCGGGCTATCCGACGCCTACACCTCAGCGCCGTCAACGTTTCGTCCCTCTGCCCCGCAGCTGGTCCTCCGGCCATCCGCCACCCAACATCCTGGTCCTCTTCTCTCCCACGCGACACCGCACCCGCCAAGTCCCCCTTCTCGCTTCCCAACCCGCGAATCTCCCTCAAGCTTTTTTACAATTTTTTCCTCAAAATTTTCAATTCATTTTTTGAGCGCTTAAAAAAAAATCCTTTTTTTTTAAGAAAAAAATTTATCAAATAGCGGAATTTAAATTGCAAGCTAATTGTTGTAAATTCGTAAAAAAGCTCCTTGGCGCGCTGACCTAAAGCTTGCGCAGTAGAGCGACAGTCCTGACAGTGGCGCCCGCGATTCAGGGATAATGGAAGATATTTAGTCAGACAGAAGTAAGTGGATTGATAAGAGTGCGCATGATCCGTTCCCGAAGGGGTTCCGGGGGAAATTTAGTACTCTGTGTGTGTTTTGAGGACGTGTGTAAGTACATATGTACTGAGAGTAATTTATATGGAATCGATAATTCAGAACCAGCTGCAGAACGAGAGAATTTAGTCACGCGGTCTGCCTGTCCGATTGCCACTCGCTAAGAGCCTCTCGCTCTTACTTAGGAAGATTTCCCTCCCTTATCTTTATTTGTATCTTTATCTCCGTACATGCGAGCATAAAATATATAAATATATATATAGGAAGAGATAAATGTTTAAATGAATGCATGCAAGACTCTACTCCCGACTCGTATCTTTACGATTGTGTCCTCTTTCAGCGGCTGAGGTGGGATGTTACACGTTTTAATGGTGGTAAGCTTTACCACTTGTTATAAAATTGGGCTTGTGCCATTGTAATTTTATACACATGCCCGCCCGAGCGCAACTTTGGCACAAATCGAGATTAAATCCGACAATTTTTTTTGAGAGAGAGAAAAGAATATCTTTAGAACACGTGACAGGAGTTGGCGGGTGATATTGTCGGGCATTAAATTAAAAGGTATGTTTAAAAGAAAATGCGCATGCCTAAGAAGAGAGTATCGTTGTTAATCAGACGGTGCTTAACTTTTTTGGTATTTACTTAATCGATGGCTTGTACTATATCCGTCGCTGAAGATTAATTACTCGGTTATTATGAGGAAATTGTTAATTTTTTTTCAACTTGGGGATTAATTTTTATTAATTATCAAGAGTTATTGGTTTTATTGATCCAAAAAAAATGGAAATTTGATCTTTGTTTTGTTGGAGCTATGTCTTCGATTGAAATAAAATTTTTTATATACATAAAAATAACTTAGGTTTAAATAATTAATTTTTTGAAAATTTAAAATTGGAACTTTTATTTTTACTAGCTGGATAATTTTTTTTAAGATTTTTTTCTTAATTTTTTAAAAATAAATTCCTAATAGATAAATAAAATATAATTCTTTTAATTGAATAATAATTAATCAACAATTAATTAAGTTCAATAATTTTTATCATTTTTATAATAAAAAAAAATCTAAATTATTAGAAAAATTTTCTTTTTAATCATTAATAAATTATTTAGCAAATAATGAAAATAAAAATACAGTTTTAAATAAAATAAAATTTTAAGAATTAATTTTTGCAGTTTTTAATATAATTTGAAATTTTTCTAATGTTTCTCATAAAAAAAACTCAAATTCCAATTAAAATTTTTAGTAAAAATAAATAAATTTATTTGCAATGATATTATTAACAGTACTTTTGTCAAAAGTTGGTAAATAAATTGTGCAATGAGTGACAAAACAATTTAAAGTGAAAGTTACCTACGCGAATCACAAACTAATATTAATATTAGAATATAGAGTAGTATTGGCAGAGAATATAAGTAAAGCGCAGTTGACACATACGAGCTCCGAAGGATAAGCTGGAGGTAAAATGATAATTCGGATATATGTAATATATATATAGAAAGAGAGAGAACAGCATCGAAGGGTCGAACTTTAAGCGGTATTGTGCTGTCACGTGCGAGCACTCGCCCTCCGGCACGACTAGTATAGTAACGCGGACGTAATCTCAACAGAGTAAGCGTACACACTCGTTATAATACACACATGTATTTTATATTTATACATGTACAGACATATATTGTTATATGGGAGTATAGAGTATGGAATATGGAAAGATGCAGGGACCGGCACGACCCAACAGATGAGCAGAAAAAGAGGGCGAATGCAAGTGAGAGAAGGGCCGGAAAAACGGGAGAATATATATGTACGCTATACAGAATTCGGAGTCGAGGGATGTTATATAAAGCGGGCTGAGACCAAATTCTAAGGGCATGAATAACTGAAAGAGACGAAAAATATTTAATTTTGGTCTCCCGTCTTTCATATTCGGCTCATTCACATTCACATACTGTCACGTATATATTTTTGATTTCAATGCAGTTAATATGTATGAGGATAATATTTTATACTGTTTTATATTGTATTGGTATATATATATTTTGTGGCTGCTATCAATTCAAACAGACCCTTCGTTGGTGCTCTATACATGTAACTTTTGGCTTTTGTAATAGACTGTAATGGATGGTACTGAATTTACATATATATTTGTACATATTTATTCAAAATAGATGATAATAATAATTATTATTATTTGTTAAAAACATCGAAATTCTCGAGTAAAGTTTAAATGTAAAGTAAAGTTAATTAAAAATTTTTAGTTATGAAATATTGCTTTATTTTAAATTCTTGGAGTAGAAAAAAATTTTTTTTAATTTTGGTAAAAAATAAATTTTGTAGTGTGTAAGTTCTAAAAATGAAAATTTTAAGAAATTTATTATAATGGTTTGATAAAATAATTTTTATTTATTATTAAAAAATTTTTGGCTTTAAATTTTATTAAAAACTAGCAACCTTGCAGTCACTATGTGACTGCCGTGACTTGTGAACTATAAATAAATAAAATTTTGCTTTATTAATAATGACTTTTGTTAACTTGTACTGTACTTTTTTAACTATTGACGTTTTTGAAGATATAAGCTCATCCCGATGTTATACTCATCGACACCTTTATTGAGTACCCACATACATTTTGATAGATTTTTCATATATACATATATATAATATATATAAATATATGAAAAAATGATGTGGGTACTTACATGAAAGGTCTTGATGAGTGTAACATCAGGATGAGCTTATATCTTTAAAAATGTCAATAGTTCACAAGATACAAGGTCATTTCTTAATTATGTATCTAGAGAACGAGTCAAGACTTTTCCAACGATACCAAATTTAACCATAAAATCCCATTTGATAATATAAATACACTGGCCACAAAATTTTGCTTATTCTCTTAATAATATTGATAAAACAATTTAAAAAAATTGTTATATTTAAATTATTTAAAAAAAAAAAAAAAAAAAAAAATAGCGGCTTAGAAATTGACCAAAGTAAATGATGATAAAGAAAATCTATAAATAAAACGAGGGAAGATTTGAGTAGAGGAAAAAGGCATTTATAAAGCTACAAAGTAAGTTGGTTTGTTGTATATATATTACACAATAAAATAAAAGCCATAAATCTTGGGAATATGCTTGATAGATGTAGACTTATTTGTTTTTACTCGCCGACAGATTCTATACGTATATAAATTATCAGTATTACTTACAGCCACTTAATTCGCCTTTACTTTTAAGACGTAGCGATATCCCTGGGTAGTTATAACTATCAATAAAGTTGGTTGCATTGTGTGGATGTTACACAGAATAAAAGCCGGGTGAGGACGGAAATCGCTGATTCAGCTGCTTAAGGAAGCTATATGCTGGTACTACTCTTGAGACTTTTCCGATATCATTAATTGACTATAAAACACTGTCATTTTTTTATTGGGGTATTAAATCTATCAATTTAATATTTTGTGTATAATTTAAATTGTTTTTTATAAAAAAATACCCGAATGTAATTATTGCAATAAAAATTTTTTAGTAAAAAAAAACTTGAGAGGAGTCAAGGGACACCCGGATGGAACGAAGTTCCTTTCGATTAATTAGTGAAGGAATTGTAATAAAATTTTATTTTATTTAGAAAGAAGAAACGAAAATAACCCTGATAGCTATCCAATCGTAAAAGTTAACGTTAAAATGCAATCCAACTTATGCACAATCTAGTGTCGGAAATTCACTTTAACTTTTCTCAATATCTTGTAGTACAAGTCTTAATATGAACTTTTAGTGAAGTTGGACAAAACACTTATTGATATGGCAGATTATCAGAATTTGTCTCTTTTTTACATCGGTAGGTAATTTATCGGTAAAAAAACGAAGCACAGTAAAAATTGTTTACTACCCCGCACGGAAAAAGTATATATTCTGGAATATATTCTGAAACATATTCCAGAATATATTCCGGAATATATGGGCAAGCACTCACTTGTATTCCGTTTTACTCCAAATTTTTCTCTGGTCTGTCGTCAGATCTATGGTCTGATCCATCGTATATATACTGAATATATTATATACTTTTGAAATATATTCCTTGGGCAAAACGGGCTATATCCGGAATATATTTAGAATATATTCTCGGATATATTTCAGAATATATACTTTTTCCGTGGGGGACGTACATAACAAAAAAAATTAGGAAAACGGTTGACCCTAAAGGCCATCCCTGCAACTTCCCGCTAATTCCGTTAATACCTGGCCGCTTTTTTGAGCTCTTCGAGCTCAAAAGTACAATCTGTGTGTTGTTTTAAGCTCTCCGAGCTCAAAAAGATACCTTTTCTATGCTTTTGAGCTCTTTGAGCTCAAAAGTCTGATAGAAGTTTCATAGAACACTATTTTTTGAATGTTCATACCGCAATAACTTTTGAATGAATGAACCGATTTTTACGCGGTTGGCGGCATTCTACGCAGTTTTTTAAGCCCCATAAAGAATTTTTAAGTTTCAATTGGTCAAACTAGAAATTTCGGAGTAACTCTGAAAAAACACTTTTTTCGGTTTTCTTTCGTTCACGATATCTCGAACGAATCAACCAATTTTGACCGGATTGGCGGCCATCGACGTGGTTTTTCAAGGTTGAGAGCTGATTAGTTTTTGGAATCGATCGGTTGAGCTGTTTAAAAGTTATCCCAAAAAAACCACTTCAGAAAAAATTTTTTTTCCTACTTTTTTTTAAATTTCTCCAAATTTCTCAAAATCTATCGGTCCAAATCGGTTCAAATTAATAGGAAATCTAAGTTTGGCGGAGCCCTTTCGAATGGCACCAACCGCGATGAAATCGGTTCAACCGTTCAAAAGTTATAAGAGGTTTACATACTTACACACACACACACACACACACACACACACACACACACACACACACACACATACATACATACATACAGACATCGTGACACCCTCGCGGGAATAGTCAGGAAAGCTTCCTAGGACCTCAAAACGTCGAGATCTGATGAAAACTCGATTTTCGAAAAACGGGGTAAAACCAATAACTTCCCGATTTTTGAAAATTTTCAATTTTCTTAGCGGGAAGTTAAAAAACAATATTTTATAGTTCGACCGGGGAGTCGAACCCGGGTAGATTGGTTATGAGAAAAGCTCTCTACCAGATGAGCTATCCGAGATGCTTGACGCGAATGCAACTTTAGTCACTTATTTCTGACATATTATTTCTATAATGTACTAGCTGACCCGGTGAGTTTCGTATCACCTACAACATATTTTGTTACACCTTTCGATCAGCGATTATCAATCTTTAAACTCTAATCTACTTCGATAAATAAACTTTCGGGTTTTTCAAAAATTTTTGAGTTTTAGCGAGACTAACGCACAGCAATTTTTTTTTTATATATATAGATAAAATGTAAAATTGTAATTGCAGTTATGAATATAAAGTGAGTGAGTTAATTAAATTTAAAAGTTTTTTGTTTTTATCTATGACATTAAAGTAAGCAGTCACTTGACTATTTTTTAATTTTTTTTAACAAATAAATTTGTTCCAAAAAATTATTTATAAAAAATTGGATTATTAATTTTTGTAAATTTCTACACGTCAATTTTTTTTTCTAATTATTTATTACCATAATTTACTTGTTAAAAAAATTTCTTAAAATTATCAAATGTCAGCTAGATTAATTTTCATTTTTAGCTTTAAAAATGTAAAAAAATGTTTTAATAATTTATTAATAAAAATAAATATCTGAAATTATATGATGTTTAATTTTCTTAAATATAAAAATACTCTGAAACCTTTTATGAAATTATTTACAAAGCATTAAAATTTTTATTTATATTATTTTTTTTTATTTTATAGAGAGAGAGAGAGAGAGACAAACAGAGAAACATGCGCACGCCGCACGGCTTACAATAGCTTACTATAACAAAAAGTGTCGTTACAACTTTTCGTATGAATTTTTTCCGTCTAGCCCACTTTTGCAACGCGCGATAAGGAACTTCGTTCCAATTAGCAACCTTGCAGTCACCATATGACTGCCGTGACTCGTGAATTATAAATAAATAAAATTTTGCTTTATTAAATAATGACTTTAATTAAATTTCACTGTACTTTTTTAACTATTGACGTTTTTAAAGATATAAGCTCATCCCGATGTTACACTCATCAAGAGCTTTCATTTGAGTACCCACATGCATTTTTATATACTTTTCATATATATATATATATATATATATATATATATATATATATATATATATATATATATATATATATATATATATATAATATATAAAATAAATGAAAAATTGATGTGGGTACTCAAATGAAAGGTCTCGATGAGTGTAACATCGGGATGAGCTTATATCTTTAAAAATGTCAATAGTTTACGAGATACAAGGTCATCTCTTAATTATGTATCTGGAGATAGAGCATTTTTGAATGCAGTCTAAATGCTTATCATAATAAATCTCACTAAATTCATTAAATTACTAAAAATCACTAAATTTCACTAAAAAAAACCGATTTCATCATATGACTATCCTGGAGACAACATTTTTCTTATTCTCTTAAAAATATAAATTATTCAAGTTAATAAGTCTAGTGTTTTTTATGAAAGACATATGTATAGATTTATTTGAATTACACAGAAATAATATTACGTATATCAATAATAATTTATCAAAGTAATTATCATTAATGCATGACTACAGATTCAACTTGATCAAATAATTAAACCCTAGAGATAAAATTACATTAAAATTTAAATGTAATTAATTATAATAAAATTACCGTTATTAAATAATAATAATAAGATTTATGGTAATATTAATAATCAATATATTATTTAT
The DNA here is from genome assembly GCF_020080835.1 of Cotesia glomerata. NCBI lineage: Eukaryota > Metazoa > Arthropoda > Insecta > Hymenoptera > Braconidae > Cotesia > Cotesia glomerata. The sequence goes on from NC_058160.1 coordinate 9,492,939, forward strand.
TAATAATAATTTTATTTAGTATACCGCGATTTTTTTAATTATTTGCTTTTATACTATGTCCTGCATTAAAAAAGAATTTTAATATTTGGTCAATCAATAATTATTATTAATATTATTAATTATTATTATTTTATATTTTTTCATTTTTTATCAACAATTATTTACACGACTGTATCACAGGCATAAGAGCCAATTATTTATTCAATTTTATTTTCATTCAAATTATCTTTGATCTACAATTATTATTAATCAGTTGTTTACTATTGAATGAAAGCGATAATAACATATATTTTTTTTGTGTATTCGTCAACCGAATAATTTGTTCTGATATTTTTTATTAATACCCTTACGATAATATTAATATATATAAATTCTATTTTAATCAAGCACCTTTATTGATTATTAATTATTTAGAAATAGTTAAATTTTTTTTTCAACAAAAAGTTAATATAAAAATAATGCTTTAATTATTTATTTAAAATAATTAAATATTTTTTACGTAATTGCGGCTTAATTTTACTATTCAGTAATTTTGATCTTTAAAAAATAAAATGTTTTTTACCAATATATAAATATCAAGCCAAACTTACTCACCATAAATTGATTTTAAATAATAGACGTGTAAAAAGTAATTATAAAATAATTAATATTCAAAATACTATTAATTCATATTTTGTTAATTTAATATTCACGCACTCGACTAACTTTTAGCAATAAAAAATGATAATAAAATAAAATAAAAGTTACTTAGTATGTAAAAAGTAATTTTTTTTTTATCTAACAAAAATTCATCCCATTCGAATAATAATAATAATTATTTTTAGAGATAAAATATGTGATGTGTGTAAATGTCATTAAACATTAAATTTACCCAGTAACATTTCAGCTAAATTAAAATTACTATCCTGATGTGAGTTAACAGGAGCGAAAGTTGTAGGTGGAACCTGCGCTGCAGATTGAGATTGAGATTGTGAAATGTGAACCACTGATGCTGGATGTTCTTCAGCGTCTGCACTACATACAGTAACCGTAAAAGTGTTATTACTGTCTGTAGAGCGTTCGAAATCGGACGGTTCACCTGAACAATTAAACAATTTACAAGTCCTTTATTTTATTTTATCCTGTACTATAAAAAAAATGGTGTGTGTACTTATGTACACGCGTCAGAAGTTATACTTTTTTGACATAATAAAAAAAATTTTAAAGAAAAAAAAAAATGCAAAAATGATCGAAGAAAAATATTAAAAACTATCAAAAAGGTTTTATTATATTAAAAATTTAGCTATACTGTATAAATATAAAATAATTAATTATCATATGAATTTAAGGGGGAACACCACTGTGACGATCGAAAAAAAAAGGCGATTTTCAGGAATTTTTTTGACAGGAAAAATAAAGGAATTTGGGGATCGGATTTCTTTTATTTTATTAAGGGTACATTAAAGATTATTACCCTAAATTTTTATTAAAAAATATTTAATTATTACTATGTTATTAACAATCTCGTAGAGCACTAGAAAAAATTTCCCCCTCCTATGGTCGCATCGATAACTCAAAAACGGATCATCTGAAAATAAAAACCCAAATTGCTTTTTAATCAGTAAGGATGTAGTTATCGTCGCACGTACGGAATTTTGAAAATTTTAAATTTTTTAAAAATGACGACTGATTAAAAATTTTCTCACTATTCTTACTGTTTTTTTTTTTTGTTTTAACCCAGCTAAAAAAATCTTCAAAAGAAAAATTTTTCAAATTCCGTACGTGCGACAATAACTACATCCTAACTGATTTAAAAGCAATTTGTTGTTATTTTTAGATGATCTGTTTTTAAGTTATCGAACCGACCGTGGAGGGAGGAAATTTTCTCCAGCGCTCGACGAGATTGTTAATAACTTAGTAATAATTAAATATTTTTTAATAAAAATTTAGGGTAATAATCTTTAATGTACCCTTAATAAAATAAAAAAAATCCGATCCCCAAATTCCTTTATTTTCCCTGTCAAAAAAATTCCCGAAAATCACCTCTTTTTTTCGATCGTCACAGTGGTGTTCCCCCTTAATTCAATATTATTTAAGATTTTTCTGAATCAACTAATTGTGGAGTTGCAAAGTATCAATAGTTTACAATTGATAATTATAAAATATTTTAATTATTTATTTAAAATATATATTTCTTATAAAATAGTTCATTATTTATTATTTAACTTAGAGATAATATCTTTAATTAATATTTATTCAAAAATAATATTAATTACATGAATTAAAAGACTTACAAATATTATAGCACAAAACTAAATCTTGCTTCCAATAAAATTCCGGAAAATTATTAAAATAGTCTATAATATAAATTTAAAAAAATATGTATAAAATTACTGATAAAAGTACTGCAATAATTGTATTTTAGTTCAAATATTTCAATTTATTAAAATATTATTTTTGAAAAAATATTAATTAAAGAAATTATTACCAAGTTAAATAAAAACTAAAATATGTAATTGACCATTTTTAATAAGCAAAAAAATTCACTCTTAAAAAATAAATATTCCAAGTATTTAATGATAATGTTAAGGAATGTAATTTAAACTCGCGATAATAATTTTATTATTTAGTGAGCAATGTTCGATACGCTATCACTTAAATTAAGATGCATATTATATGGGAGTGTTTGAGCTTATATTGTTGTATTGGATTATTGATTAAGCGATATAATAACGATATTTATGTAACAAAGTACTCACCATTTATGCTGTGAGTGTCCGATACTAGAAAGGTTGTGTTGCCAGATGTTTCACCGTTGTGGGAGCTCCTACTACCGCCTGATGTTATCAGCGACCTGAAGGAATCGTCACTGCTGTTTGACAAATTTGAATTACGTCTCTGTTGTGATCTTAATGCTCGGGTGAATGGATTCTCACGCTGCGGTGTGAATGTACCACCTTGTGTGCCTAGAAATTTTTTTTTATTTATTAATAAAAATTTTTTAATTAAAATATATTATTTATACAAAAATTAGGGTAAATATTTACAAGTGGGGTCAACCATTTTAATTTTTATTTTTTTTTTTACGAAATTTCTATTTAATTTTATTAATATTTTTTTTTGAAAAATACATGAAAAAATGAAAAATTAAAAAAAAAATTGATTATCACAATTTTAACTAATTTTCAAAAAAATTTATAAATTTTTTAGAAAATTGTGATATTCAACTTTGTAGAATAATGTAATTGCGGGAAAGCGGAGGATCAGGTTTTGGTCTGGATATCTCAATTAAAACGCGGAAATAATATTAAAAATTAACACTATAAATTTATTTACACTGGCCGCTTTCTTTAGAAAAAAAAATTTTTGCGCATGCGCAGAACGCACGTGCGCAAAGGTTCTGCACGTATAGTTTATGCGGGGAAAATTTAAAAATTAAAAAAAATTTTTTTTTGTTATAACAATTTTTTTGCACTGTGCGTCCTGCGCATATAATTTGAGCGCAAAAATTTAAATTCCTCGAAAAAAAATATTTTTGAAAGTGTAAACCATGGAAAATAGAGTATTCTATCGTGTAAACAAGTATTTTTATTTCGAAAAGTCGAGCTAGTCGTGACCAAATAAAAATATTTTCATCGAAAATTCTTAATTAAAAATAAAAATGTTTATTGCTTGAAAATTTTAATTTAATAATTGGCAAACATGAAACTTTTTGAGCGACCAATAATCTAGTCAACAAGTGCCTTTTTGGTCAACTTTTTCCAGCAATCTCCGAAAAAAATGATTCAGTGTCATTCAATTCGGAATGGCATCTAGATGATTTTTGAAAAGAGTGAAGTTCCGCTTGCAAAAATTGCAAAAGTAATAAAGATTTTAAAAATTTTTAAAAAGATTCAAAATAGAAGGAATTTTCCTAAAAAAAATTCTTGACTCCTGGAACTGTATAAGACCAATATTTATAATTTTCTCAGAGGGATGAAAATACGGTCAAAAACGGGTACTCTGGCTTGCGTATAACCCATGTCTACTTTGGACACTTTATTAATAAAAATTATTTTATCATATTAAATATAAAATTTAAGTAATGAAAAAATTCAGGGGCTTACTGGATAGATCAATGAACAATAATCAGCCTGAAAAAAATTTTTATCACAATTTCTCAATTAGTTATGCAATAGCTAATTCAAAATTTTTTTCTGCTTGAACATGAACATTACAAGTGTGATAATCGTTAAACTATAAATTTGAGATTTTTTTCCTCCTTTGGAGTAATTCTTGGAAGGCTTCAAAATAGATCCCCGTTGAAAAAATTAAAAAATTTTTATTTTTTAGTTTTTTATTAATAATTTTCGTTGTTGCAAAATTAAAAACTTAGATTAATAATCGAAAAAAGTTTTTTTTTTTTTTTTTCAAAATATTATAAATGATCCATTTCTATATTACCAGAAGCTGTATAAAAATATTTTTTTTCAATTTTTATCTCTTATTGTTTAATAAATTGTTATAAACAACTGCGTTGTTTATAAGACAATTTAAAAATTTTTTATGCAATTTCAATCTTTGATATAACTAATCTTAAAAAAAATAGTTCCTTAATATAATACATCTAATTAATAGTTCCTTATATTAATTAGAAGTGGGTGAAAGTAATTGTTAATTAACAAATGCGTTTTAAAGCAATAAAAAAAATTTTTTAAAAAAACAATTTTTCTTTGAAAGATTGAAATTCCAATTTTTTCGATGATTAATCTAAGTTTTTAATTTTGCAACAACGAAAATTGTTAATAAAAAACTGAAAAATAAAAATTTTTTAATTTTTTCAACGGGGATCTATTTTGAAGCCTTCCAAGAATTACTCCAAAGGAGGAAAAAAATCTCAAATTTATAGTTTAACGATTATCACACTTGTAATGTTCATGTTCAAGCAGAAAAAAATTTTGAATTAGCTATTGCATAACTAATTGAGAAATTGTGATAAAAATTTTTTTCAGGCTGATTATTGTTCATTGATCTATCCAGTAAGCCCCTGAATTTTTTCATTACTTAAATTTTATATTTAATATGATAAAATAATTTTTATTAATAAAGTGTCCAAAGTAGACATGGGTTATACGCAAGCCAGAGTACCCGTTTTTGACCGTATTTTCATCCCTCTGGGAAAATTATAAATATTGGTCTTATACAGTTCCAGGAGTCAAGAATTTTTTTTAGGAAAATACCTTCTATTTTGAATCTTTTTAAAAATTTTTTAAATCTTTATTACTTTTGCAATTTTTGCAAGCGGAACTTCACTCTTTTCAAAAATCATCTAGATGCCATTCCGAATCGAATGACACAGAATCATTATTTTCGGAGACTGCTGGAAAAAGTTGACCAAAAAGGCACTTGTTGACTAGATTATTGGTCGCTTAAAAAGTTTCATGTTTTCCAATTATTAAATTAAAATTTTCAAGCAATAAAAATTTTTATTTTTAATTAAGAATTTTTGATGAAAATATTTTTAACTTCCCGCTAAGAAAATTGAAAATTTTCAAAAATCGGGAAGTTATTGGTTTTACCCCGTTTTTCGAAAATCGAGTTTGCATCAGATCTCGACGTTTTGAGGTCCTAGGAAGCTTTCCTGACTATTCCCGCGAGGATGTCACTATGTCTGTATGTATGTGTGTGTATATAAGTATGTAAACCTCTTATAACTTTTGAACGGTTGAACCGATTTCATCGCGGTTGGTGCCATTCGAAAGGGCTCCGCCAAACTTAGATTTCCTGTTAATTTGAACCGATTTGAACCGATAGATTTTGAGAAATTTGGAGAAATCTAAAAAAAAGTAGGAAAAAAAATTTTTTCTGAAGTGGTTTTTTTGGGATAACTTTTAAACGGCTCAACCGATCGATTCCAAAAACTAATCAGCTCTCAACCTTGAAAAACCACGTCGATCGCCGCCAATCCGGTCAAAATCGGTTGATTCGTTCGAGGATATCGTGAACGAAAGAAAACCGAAAAAAGTGTTTTTTCAGAGTTACTCCGAAATTTCTAGTTTGACCAATTGAAACTTAGAAATTCTTTATGAGGCTTAAAAAACTGCGTAGAATGCCGCCAACCGCGTAAAAATCGGTTCATTCATTCAAAAGTTATTGCGGTATGAACATTCAAAAAATAGTGTTCTATGAAACTTCTATCAGACTTTTGAGCTCGAAGAGCTCAAAAGCATAGAAAAGGTATCTTTTTGAGCTCGGAGAGCTTAAAACAACACACAGATTGTACTTTTGAGCTCGAAGAGCTCAAAAAAGCGGCCAGGTATTAACGGAATTAGCGGGAAGTTGCAGGGATGGCCTTTAGGGTCAACCGTTTTCCTAATTTTTATTTGGTCACCACTAGCTCGATTTTTCGAAATAAAAATAATTGTTTACACGATAGAATATTCTATTCTACATGGTTTACACTTTCGAAAAAATTTTTTTTCGAGGAATTAAAATTTTTGCGCTTAAGTTATATGCGCAGGACGCATAGTGCAAAAAAATTAAGTTATAACAAAAAAAAATTTTTTTTAATTTTAAAATTTTCCCCGCATAAACTATATGGGTTCGCACATGGGTTCTGCGCATGCGCCAAAAATTTTTTTCTTAAGAAAGCGGCCACTAAATGCAAGTTATATTTAATATGTTAATTTGCGGATTGTTTAAATAAAAGCTTATAAATAAAGCACTGCGTGAATAATAAAGCGAAGCCGGTTAACACGTGGTTGAACACACTGCCAGCACTGGAAAAGCGGAGAATTAATTGCACAAATAACACAATTTATCTGTGACAATCTAAAGCGGATTAATAACAATTAATTTAAGCAAATTAAATTATTAAATAAGCGAAATGCGGTTTATTAACAAAAAGCTAAAGTAAAGAAATACTCATGGCGACTTGATGCAGCGAAAACGTGGAAGCGAAAGAAGATAATAATAAATCATCTTCTTCCTCGTCGACTTGTGAAAAAGGCCGATTGCGCATGTCAGCGGAACGATCAGCCAATCACACCACCGAGACACGGCGTGATCAGTCAAGCTAAGCTTTCATAGGCGGTTAGTTTTTGCGGGAACTAGCGGTAGACAGGTGCGGCTCGTAAAATTGGGAGTCCCCCAGGAGCGATTTCATCGCGGCTGGGCCTGTTCACTGAACAAACTTTTTTTTTTAATTGTTCGTTTTTTTATGTACTTTTCAAAAAAAAATATATCAAAAACATCAAAAAAAGATAAAATAGAAACTTTATCCAAAAACATGAGAGCCAAAATTTTTTCCAACTTTTGAAGGCAAAAAAGCTATCGAAATCTTTATTTTTTTTCTTTCATGACATTTTTTATCATAAATGCGTCGTAAAAACAAGCAGAATAAAAAAAAATTTGAAAATGTTAATTTTTCACCTAGTTATGGCCCAAAATGGGGTTGACTCCACTTGTAAATAATTACCAAAAAAATTAGAAATTTTCTGAATAAAAATTTCCTAAAATTTATAAATAAATTAAATTTACCTTGATGACCGTCTCTGATTAACGGAGTCGAGTCATCGGCATCTGAATCACTTTCACTGTCAGTGATTATTCTCTCATCGGCTGCGAAAACTTTGCGCTTACAAACTGGACACACACGCTTATTTTTCGTCAGCCAGGGATCAATACACTTTGTATGATATGCTGAAAAAAAATCATTAAATAAGTCTTGATTATAAATAATTTTTTAAAATTAATGTTATTTAATTTGTTATATTCTCTTTGATGTATATTGCCGATAGTAAGTTGATAAATAAATAAAAATTGTAATAATAACTAAAATAAAAAATTCTCACCATGAGCGCAAGGTAGTACACGCAGCTTATCATTTTCAACATAATCGTCTAAACAAATGGCACAAGTCTCATAAGGATCGCCCTTTGTGTACTTGTGCGTGGGTATTTTCTTCAAACTCGACTTAGGTAATCTATGCCTACGCTGTCTACGTCTATCTTTTATACATCTTACAACCATGAAAATAACCATGACTAGGAAACATATGCCCACAACAATCGCGAACGGGAGTAACAAATGTGTGTTGATATTAAATGGAATATCATCATTTATCAACACTGAGAAATCATTGTCCCATAAATAATTTTCTTTTATTATTAAGCCCGTTATCGAGCTTACAAATACTGATGGGATAATTATTCCAAGTGGTTCCTTGGCTGACATTGGTTCTGTTGAGTAATTAAAATTTTTTTTTAATCAATATTAATTTTTTTTTATTAATAAATTATAGGAAGAAAAATTTATTTAAAAAATTCCATCTTTAAAATTATAATTGCAATTTTTTAAACAGAGTTTATTTTTAAATAAAAATAAAAAAATTATCTAAGTGTCTGCTAATTTCATTGTCATAATTTTTAATTGTCATTTTGGCACTGATAAAAATTCTTGAATCAAATAAATATTTATTAAAGCAAAAAAAAAAAATTTTTTTTTTCAAAAAAAATTTTTTTTTGACCTTGAATTTTTTTATCAGTAAATAATTTAATGAAATTACCCACCTAATTCATTACTATTAACATTATGAACAATAACAGCATCATAGCCAGCTTTTTGTGCCATTCGTACTTTTATTTCAAAGCTACAATTGTAACGAGCTATTAATGCTATCCATAAACCGGTGTAATTAGTCTCATTCGGCGGTGGAGCTATTACACGACACGCTGTTGGCGGCTGTGCGTAAACAACTCTCCCCTATAAATTAATAAATAATTATTTCCTGCATAATAAAACTAAAACTAGTTTAAATCAATAAATAAATAATATTAATTACTCTGATTCCCTCGACGGGAATAAGTGGGCCGAATCTAGCAGGTACATCGCGGAACTCCTCTTCTATTTGATGCTGCGAATTGTCTGAGAAGACAAGAATGTCGCCGTAGACATTCGCGGCCATTGTTGACAGTGTCAGACACAACAACACGCGGTGGCTCGAGCTACAGCAGTATGACAACATTATCGTTGTGTGTTTGGTCGAGGTTTATTATACTGTGATGATTATTGTTACGGCGTTATGAGGCACTTTCACCCCATAAGGATATATCACATCCTATAAATCGTCGTGTGTCAAGTGACTTAATTTTACATCACTGGTTTTTATTGATGGATAAATACTGCCCTGGAACAGAATAAATAAATAATTATTATTTTCAATTTAATTAATTTACTAGCAACCTTGAAATCACTATGTGACTGCCGTGACTTGTGAATTATAAATAAATAAAATTTTGCTTTATTAAATAATGACTTTTGTTAAATTGCACTGTACTTTTTTAACTATTGACTTTTTTAAAAATATAAGCTCATCCTGATGTTACACTCATCAAGAGCTATCATTTGAGTACCCACATGCATTTTTTATATATTATTCATATATACATATATATAATATATATAAATATATGAAAAATTGATGTGGGTACTCAAATGAAAGGTCTCGATGAGTGCCATAACGGGGTGAGCTTATATCTTTAAAAATGTCAATATTTCACGAGGTAAAAGATCATTTCTTAATTATGTGTCTAGAGATAGAGCATATTTACTTTCTTAAATATTGACGTTTTTAAAAATATAAGCTCATCCTGATGTTACACTCATCAAGAGCTTTCATTTGAGTACCCACATGCATTTTGATATATTTTTCATATATACATATATATATATATATATATAATATATATTTTAAAGATATAAGCTCATCCCGATGTTACACTTATCAAGAGCTTTCATTTGAGTACCCACATGTATTTTGATATATTTTTCATGTATACATATATATAATATATATAAATTAGGGGTGTACGAATAGTGTTCGAATCGAATCGAATCGAAATTCGAATCGAATAATCGAATAATTCGAATAGTTCGAATACAAATGTTTCAAATATTTTAAACAGTCGTTTTCTGTCGATAAACTAATTAATTTTTGTGTAAAAATTAATTCGTTTTATTTTATTTGACTAAATGGAGTCTTCATAATTATTTGATAGTAAAATGCTTATTATTTTTGTAACAAATACTTTTTGGTGTATTCGGCCCCCCTACTTTGGGGCACCTCGCCATTTTGACATTTCTCCGGGAAAATTCGATTTTCTTTTAAATGAGATCTACGACACGATGGTTCAAACATTTAAAGAGTGTAAAGGTAATAATGAAAAGCGACAACAATGAAAACATCGCATAAGCTTTTTAATAAAAGATTTTATAGATATGATATTTATCATATTTGTGAAATATATAAAATATATAAAAAATTAGTATAGGTGTTCGAATGAAGAGTCTCGATAAGTGTAACATCAAGATGAGCTTACATAATTAAAAATATCATCAGTGGACAAAATACAACGTCATTTCTCAATTATTGACATTTTTTTAAGTCTAAGCACATCCTAAAGTTAAGCTAGTCAAGACCTTTCATTTGACTACGCACACGAATTTTTTCATATTTTTTATATATATTCGTGTAGGTATTCAAATGATAGATCTCGATAAGTGTAACTCTAGGATGAGCTTGTATCGTTAAACATATCATCATTAGACAAAATACTAAGTCATTCTTCAATTCTTGACATTTTTTAAGACATAAGCTCATCCTGATGTTACGCTTATCGAGACTTTTTATTTGAGTACGTACACGAATTTTTTTTTTTTTATATATTTTATATATTTTACAAATATGAGATTTATTATTTGTATAAAATATATGGAAAAATTCGTGTGGTTATTCAAATGCAAGGTCTCGATAAGTGTAACTCCAGGATGAGCTTAGATCATTAAAAATATCATTAGTAGACAAAATAAAACGTCATTTCTTTGTTATTGACATTTTTCAAAATATAAGCTAATCCTAATATTACGCTCATCGAGACCTTTCATTAAAGTATGCACACGATTTTTTTTATATGTTTTATATATCGATATGATATTTCTCATATTTGTGGAATAATAAAATATATAAAAAATTCGTGTGGGCTATATAAATATTACTATAGTGTAATATAGCTATAGGCTTAATTTATTCAAGTTAAGAGAAAAATAAATGAATTTAAATTATTTTAGCTAGAAATAAAGCTATAGAATTTCCAAATGTAGTCTATATTTACACTACTTTGATGTCTGATCGATCGGGTCCGTAGATCTCATTTTTTAAAAAATTGAATTTTCCCGGAAAAATGTCAAAATGGCGAGGTGTCCCGAGGCGGGGAGTCCAAATACACAAAGAGATATTTATTATAAATAATAAGCAGACTTTCCCAAGTTGAAAAAATTAACTTGAATGAACTTAACTGCTATACTAAAACAATTGATTTAAGCTCATGTAAGTTCATTTTTTCGACTCGGGTTACTATCGAATAATTATGAAGACTTCATTTTTACACAAAAATTATTCAGTTTATCAACAGAAAACGGCTGTTTGAATTATTTGAACTATTCGAACGATTTGAATTATTTGGACTATTCGAATTATTCGAACTATTCAAATTATTCGAATATTCGATTCGAATTCAAGGCGAATAATTCGTAAACTCAAATATTCGCACACCCCTAATATAAATATATGAATAATTGATGTGGGTACTCAAATGAAAGGTCCCGATAAGTGTAACATCGGGATGAGCTTATATCTTTAAAAATGTCAATAGTTCTCAAGATACAAGATCATTTCTTAATTATGGATCTAGAGATAGAGCATTTTCGAATGCAGCCTAAATACTTATCATAATAAATTGACTATCGGTGAGAATGATATGATACCTTGAAGACACAAATTCAAATCAAGACCTTTGCAATGACACTAAATTTCACTAAAAAAACCGATTTTATCATATCACTATCCTGGACACAAAATTTTTCTTATTCTCTTAATAATATTGATTGCACTGTAATTAGCAGACATCTAAAAACTTTTTTAAATACATTATTATAAAAAAAATTTTTTTTAATTCGCACATAATTTTTACATGTAAAATTTTTTTATTATAATTTAATTGTTTTGAAAAAATTCTATATGCATTTTAAATATCAGTATCATTATTCAAGAGCAATAAATTAAAGATAATTATTGAAAATTATATGAATGTTATAAAAAAAAAAAAAATAAGAATTATTCTTGTAACTTACGACTTACGAAACTTCATATTATTATTGTTATTATTATTATTAAACTATGAGCCGTAGTAAACCAGTAATAATTTAAACAAGGAAATAATTTAAAAATGATTCAGCGTACTTAAACAGAGAAAAAATTATCTAAATTATCTAATCCGGAAATAATACTCGTATACATCAATAAAAAAATGAAAACTATTACAATCCACATCAAAATCTTAACTAAATATCACTTTGCACTATAATTACCGCAAGTAAGTAATACTCCTTGACAGAGTATTTAAAAACAATAACAAAAAAATTTTTTTAATAAAAACATCAAGATTGACTATTAATTAATCATCACTAATTACCAACAATGACAATGTTATTATTACGTATTAGCAATAATAATACACTATTTAAAATAAATTTTAATAAATATAGGTCATCTGTTATCAAGTACAAAGGAAATAAAACTAGTATAATCAGGGGACTGCACTTATGAGAGTTAGAAATAAAAAAAAGTCATCAATGATGTAAATAATATGTGTACATGTATATATATAAGTACTGAGTGGATAACCAATTTGTATATATAAATAAAAATATATATTTATATATATACATATACATAACACATAGTTATCACTTGGCAAATATATAACTTAATATATCAAGGTTGTAATGTCACATGTATTTAAAATACACATTAACTACGTCTTAATGATTAAAATCCATTGTCATAAGTCATAAGTTGGGGTAATTACTTGGATGTCTTTTAAATAGTACTTCCAAAAAAAAATATTCAACACTTATGGGTGAATAAGGATGAAAATTTGTTATTGATAGTTGCGGGTTGAGAGGTTAACAGATATAATGAAAGAAAAAATTTGACAGGAGTGGATGCAAAGTTGTTGAAAAAAAAAAAAAATTATGTTAGCAAAAATGAATGATTGTTTTGAAGTTGCAGAATAACTGGCTGACTTTTGCAATCTTACCATTGAGATTTTGGAGTTTATGTGGATGCAATGTCACTTTAATAAATTACACAGGTATTAAATGCACTCTCATGAGGATATATAATTGTTGTATTAAAATGAGTAACAAGTACAATGATTATAATACTTTTTTTTTTAATTTTACGTAAAAGTATGATATATTGTATGTACGGCCGCTTTCTTTAGGAAAAATATTTGTTGTGCATGCGCAGAACGTATGTGCGCAAGATTTCTGCGCCCAATTTTTTAGGCGCGAAAATTTAATATGTCAAAAAATTAAATATTCAAAATCCAACTTAGATTTTTTTTTTTTAATTCATAACTTTTTTTTGGTTACATAAAAAAATTTTTAAATTTATAAAAAAATTGTAAAATTTTGTTAGCAGACATCTAAAAATTTTTAGAATTTTTTTTTATTGAAAAAATTATTACAAAAAAATAAAAAAAAATTTTCATTTGTAAAAAACTTTAAAAACTGTAAGTAAAATTTTTAAAAACATTTTTTTGTTCTAATTTAATTATTAAAAAAAAAAACGGAAAATTAAAAACGTTGGCTAACTTTAGTATTATAAAAAGATTTTATAGGGTAAAAAAGGAAAAAAAAAATTTGTTTATTATTATCATTTTTATTTCAATAAAATCAATATTAGAATTATCATAATTTATTAAATTCACAACAATTAATTAAATTTTTAATTGGATAATTGCATAGTGTTATATTGTTGAAATAATTATGGCTATTTTTTTTAAAAATGATATCCAACATTTTAAACCTATTGTTTTCTTTTTACCATTAACTACAATTATAAACGTAATATGTACAAGCTCTATGTAAAATTAGCTTCAAGACAATTTACGAGCTGTTTTATTTTTTAAAACAAAAAAAAATCAAAATTTACTTAATTTCATCAACTCAATACAAGATTCTAATTTTCCAGTATTGATAAATTCTACGCATTTTTATTTATTCATAATTCAACACACAATCAAAAAGTAAAAAAAAAATCTAATAAAAAATCATTCTACGAGTTGGTAAATTAATTCTCAATTGAATAAACAAAAAAAAAAACAATTTTTTTTATACTCTTGCAATTATCTTACGCTTCTGATATTAATAAAAATCAAAAAAAAATTATATTGATTGAAAGTTTAATTTCTAGTGATCCAATTAAATGCTTTGAATATAAAATAGGCAACAGTGACAGCATAAATATATTTATCACGTTGTTGACGTTGGTACAGAACAGATTCTACAGCCATCACTCGACGATTGAGCTTCCCCAGCTGACGTCGTAAATGTTGAATTTCATCCGATTGCGGCAGCGAAACATCAAGAGTACTATTCCAAACTGGCGTTTGTTCTCTAATAAATTAGTGGCATATTGAAATATTAATTTTTTTTTTTTCAATTTAGTCACTAATTAATTAATTTTTTTTTAATTCTTACCTTACATTACGTCTAACTATTTGTGTGTCACTAACAAAAGGTCCATTTGTAACTGGAGGTGTTGAATTTACAGCTATTGTATTTGGATAATCGTCATTTTCATCATCAAATGTTGGAAAAAAATGATCACCTAGCGTTAAAATTCTTGGCGGAGTCTAAAAATAATTTTTTCCAACAATCAACCCAGATAATTATTATTAATATTATTATTGTTTTACCTGGACTCTGGTCATTGTGTGTTCCGGTGGGATAACTGAATTTTCCAGTGTCATTTCAATAGGTGGAGCTTTTAATCCAACATGTTGATCATGTCCTGTAAAATAAATCATAAACGATGTTATGAAATTAAAATTAATTTAACAGTTATTTGATCATTTTGAGTGACCGCTAACTTGAATGTCATTTTTATAAAAATTAATTTAGCAAATTTTTGATAAATTTTATAATAAGTTAATTATGAGAAAAAAATAAGAAAAAAAAATTAACATGTATAAATTCTAAAAAAATTAAAAAAGCTATCTTAACAGGCGAGACCATCTTTTTTTCGCTTTGCTCTCACGGAGTTCAACGGAACTATCTCTGTCGCACTCCCAACAGCAGAGCAATTGCAGTTTCGATTGGTTTCACGAAACGAATGAAATTTTTTAAAAAAACGCTTTGTGGTTAAATAGTTTATTAAATTATCTATTATCTCTAAAAACGTTTTTTTAAAATTTCCATTCGTTTCGCTAAGCCGATTGAAACTGCAATCACTGGTCTCGGCTGTTAAAAAAAAATGTTTTTTTGGGACAAATTTATTTGTCAAATAGAATTAACAAAATGGTCAAGTGATTGCTAACTTTAATGTCATTTTCGTAAAAATTAATTTAGCAAATATTCGATAATTTTTGTAACAAATAAATTACGGCAAAAAAATGGGAAAAAAAAATTGACATGTAGAAATTTAAAAAAATTAAAAATGCAAGTTTTTTTTAAATAATTTTTTCGGAAAAAATTTATTTGTCAAATAAAATTAATAAAATGATCAAACGACTGCTGAATTTAATGTCACTGTTATAAAAGCTTAACTATTACAATTATTAATATTATTATTATTATTGTTATTGTAATATTTTAAGAAAAAAATTAGGAAAACGGTTGACCCTAAAGGCCATCCCTGCAACTTCCCGCTAATTCCGTTAATACCTGGCCGCTTTTTTGAGCTCGTCGAGCTCAAAAGTACAATCTGTGTGTTGTTTTAAGCTCTCCGACCTCAAAAAGATACCTTTTCTATGCTTTTGAGCTCAAAGAGCTCAAAAGTCTGATATAAGTTTCATAGAACACTATTTTTTGAATGTTCATACCGCAATAACTTTTGAATGAATGAACCGATTTTTACGCGGTTGGCGGCGATCGACGTGGTTTTCTTATGTTAAGAGCTGATTAGTTTTTGGAATTGATCAGTAGAGCCGTTTAAAAGTTATTCCAAAAAATATCGGAGTTATGTTGAAAAAACACTAGTTTCCAAATATTTCGTCGAGAATATCTCTCGAACCAATCAACCGATTTTTACGTTCTAGGCGGCGATAGACGCAGTTTTTTAAGCTCTAAAAATTATTTTATTATATTAAAAACGATCTGATAAGAAATGTCGAAGTTATGTGAAAAAAACATTTTTTTCGGTTTTCTTTCGTTCACGATATCTCTCGAACGAATCAACCGATTTTGACCGGATTGGTGGCGATCGACGTGGTTTTTCAAGGTTGAGAGCTAATTAGTTTTTGGAATCGATCGGTTAAGCCGTTTAAAAATTATCCCAAAAAAACCACTTCAGAAAAAAAATTTTTTCCTATTTTTTTGTAGATTTCTTCAAATTTCTCAAAATTTATCGGTCCGAATCGGTTCAAATTAACAGGAAATCTAAGTTTGGCGAAGCCCTTTCGAATGGCACCAACCGCGATGAAATCGGTTCAACCGTTCAAAAGTTATAAGAGGTTTACATACTTATACACACACACACACACACACACACACACACACACACACACATACATACATACATACAGACATAGTGACACCCTCGCGGGAATAGTCAGGAAAGCTTCCTAGGACCTCAAAACGTCGAGATCTGATGAAAACTCGATTTTCTAAAAACGGGGTAAAACCAATAACTTCCCGATTTTTGAAAATTTTCAATTTTCTTAGCGGGAAGTTAAAAATATATATTTACCAACAACAAGAATTCTATCAGGCATATGCATATCAAAAACTTGATTAGGTCTTGGTTGCGTCCAAGAGTCATTTGCAGTAGAATCATCTTTAAATTCATCACCAACCCTCAATGTTTTTGGTAATCTCATTTTATTACTCATTTCATAATTTTGATCATAAAAATTGTCAACTTCTCCATTGAATACAGCTGGACTTTGTGATGTTGACATTGTTAACTGAAATAAATTTTTTTTTCTTTATACAGTACTAAGTTAAAATTATGTCTTACATTTATAATTTAAAAATTTTAATCAATGTAAATTAAGTAAAAATATTTTTAGACAATCAATAAAAAGAAAGAAAAAGGAAACTAGCGATACAATACCCCCTATAACCTACAATGTCACAATAGAAATTTTTCATATTAATTATTACCTTTTTCTTTATATTATCAGTGTGATATTTTAAAATAAATTGAAATAAAATAAATGCTTCTTTGTTTAAATTTCACTACGCATAGAATTTTTTATGAAGTATTTCTGTAAATTTAAATTTTGGTTACTAACTGTATCACAATATAATTTTCTTTATGCACGTCGATTATTATTATTATCAATACAACATTAAAATATAGCTACTAAAGGTTAAGCGGAGACAATAGTACATAAATATAAGTACTTACTTACACTGCTAATTGTTATGTGATTCTCTTTCTTATTATTTTTCACTCGAATATGTATACATATATTTATTTTATTATCGAAAAAGATAAGTACAAGCCATCATTCGGGATAATAAAAAATTAAACATTTGTACATTGTGGAAGGTGGAGACATCTATGTCTATCAACAGTAATTTTAAATGTACCTTTCCCGCTTTTTGCAAAAAATTAAATGACAATAGTAAGTAGGCATTTAATAATTTTTCAATTTTATTTAAGAAGGGTTTACATTTTTTCTCTCTCTCGCCCTCTATTGAACAAACAAAAGTATCTCTGTCATACTTGTACAACAAATGGAATCTTAAAACGCATTTTATGCACAAATAAATGAAAATTTTCCAAAAAAGCGCTTCACTATTCGATAGATAATTTAATTATCTATCGAAGAGCGAAGCGTTTTTTTTAGAAATTTTATCACATACATGAGAAAAACACGTTGGAAAATCAACTATAAACCGCTCTTAACAAAAAAATTATTTTAAAAAAATTTCATTTTCTAATTTTTAAATGCCGGTATTTTTGCCATAATTTATTTGTTACAAAGATTCTTAAAATTATCAAAAATCTGCAAATCAATTTTTATAGTTATTTAAATTAAACTAGAAACCTTGCAGTCACTATGTGACTGTCGTCACTTGTGAACTAAAAAAATTAAAATTTTGCTTTATTAAATAATAACTTTTGTTAAATTGCACTGTCATTTCTTAACTATTGACGTTTTTAAAGATATAAGCTCATCCCAATGTTACACTCATCAAGAACATTCATTTGAATATCCAAATGAATTTTTTATATATTTTTCATATATTGATTTATATAATATATATTTTAAAGATATAAGCTCATCCCGATGTTACACTCATCAATAGCTTTCATTTGAGTACGCGCATGCATTTTTGATATATTTTCCACATATTCATATATATAATATATATAAATATATGAAAAATTGATGTAGGTACTCAAATGAAAGGTCTCGATGAGTGTAATATCGGGATGAGCTTATATATATCTTTAAAAATGTCAATATTTCACGAGATAAAAGGTCATTTCTTAATTATGTGTCTAGAGATAGAGCATATGTACTTTCTTAAATATAGACGTTTTTAAAGATTTAAGCTCATCCTGATGTTACACTCATCAAGACCTTTTATTTGAGTACCCACATGCATTTTGATATATTTTTCATATGTATATATATATATATATATATATATATATATATATATGCTATATATATATATATATATATATACATATATATATATATATAATATATATAAATGCATGAAAAATTGATTTGGGTACATAAATGAAAGGTCTTGATGAGTGCCACATCGGGATGAGCTTATATCTTTAAAAATGTCAATAGTTCACAAGATACAAAGTCATTTCTTAATTATATATCTAGAGATAGAGCATTTTCAAATACAGCCTAAATACTTATCATAATAAATTGACTATCGGTGAAAATTGTATGAAACCTTAAAAAGGCACAAATGTAAGTCGACCTTTGCAATGACACTAAATTTCACTAAAAGGACCGATTTTATCATATGACTATTCTGGAAACAAAATTTTTCTTATTCTCTTAATAATATAAATAATCGATTAAAAAAAAAAAAAAAAAAAAAAAAAACATTTAAATGAAAATATTCATTTTTTTTTATAATTGTATATTTTTATTAAAATATTTTAATGATATTATTTATTTCTTCATTCTTTTTGTGATTATATATTACAATATTAATTGTATGATAATCATAATAATAAGCAAGTTATTAATGCAGTGATTACTTCTCCCGATTCAATTATATAAAAAAAATATAAATCAATCGACTTTAAGTAATAAGCGCCTGAAAATTAAAATTGATAATTATTTAATTACATAATTAAAAATAAAAAATGAATAGATTTTAATAATTACATTAATACAGTGCGATAAAAATAATATTATATCAAAACATTTTTTTTTACTTACTATTTTAGGTACAAGCAATTATCATTTTCTAATGCGATTTAATATTTACTTAAGATTAGTAAAATCTGACTCAATTGAAACAATATTCTTAAATATTGTACGGCAAATGAGTCGGTATAAAAGTTTCAAGTGTCGCAGAAACTCCGTTAAAATAAGTTCGACCATCTTTGTCCTTAAATACTGTGGCAGTAGTAGTATTAGTAGTATTAGCAGTAGTAGTAGTAGTAACAATAGAATTATTAGTAGTAGTAATATTCTCTTTTGTTGTCAGATTAGCTTGATAAGCTGTTGAAGGTATTGCTTGAACAATAATGGGCTGCGGAGAGCTATTATGACGAGAAACTGTTTGAATAACCTGTCAAAAAAAAAAACATGTCAATTAAGAATTGAATAATTATGAAAAAATTTTAATAAAAAAATTTGTATCAAGATTTTTGCCTTAATTTCTAAATGAATTTAATTATTTAATATTACAGCGAAAATATTAGTCTTATAAAAAAAGTTTTTAAACAAAAGTTGAAAAAAATTAAATTTTATAAAAAAAATTGCCTTTTGTGATTTTTTTATACAATCAATATTTTCACCGTAATTTCAAAATTAAGATTTACTAGCAACCTTGCAGTCACTATGTGATTGCCGTGACTTGTGAACTATAAACAAATAAAATTTTGTTTTATTAATTAATGACTTTTGTTAAATTGCACTGTACTTTCTTAACTATTGACGTTTTTAAAGATGTAAGCTCATCCCGATGTTACTTTCAACAAGAGCTTTCATTTGAGTATCCACATGCATTTTCATATATTTTTCATATATACATATCGTCTATCTATACTAATAAATGGAGAGCCGGATTTTTTGTCCGGTTATACTACGAAAACTACTGAACCGATCAGAATAATACTTATACCATAAGATGCAGCGTGTTTCGGAGAAGGTTTTAGTATATGATATGGTGATTACTTATCCGGAACCTATATTTTTTTGACTTATAAATAATGAATTTTTATTGTAACTAAATTTATTCTATTCGATTGTCATTTGTTTAAAATAAGTTTTTTAATTATATTGGTTATGTTTATACGCTAGACAGATTTCTTCACTTATGAGACCTGCAATTTCTTTAACTGAAACTTTCAATGCTCATTACAAATTTTTTTTTCATATCAATTATTATTCATTTTTGTAAGGAAGACACGGGAATATTATAATGATTGCACATGTAAAGTTACAATGAATATTAGCTAGAATAATTACATGGATAAAAGGTGGATGCCAATTCGATAGAATTAGGAATCTGTGCAAGTCAAAACAATACTCTAATTAAATTTCAAGTCTAGATCTAAAAATGCAATTCTATAAAGCACCCAGCGGAGCGGGCGAGTAACAGCTAGTATATAAATATATGAAAAATTGATGTGGGTATTCAAATGAAAGGTCTCGATGAGTGTAACATCGGGATGAGCTTATATTTTTAAAAATGTCAATAGTTCACGAGATACAAGGTCATTTCTTAATTATGTATCTAGAAATAGAGCATTTTCGAATGCACCCTAAATACATCATCATAAATTGACTATTGTTGAGAATGATATGAAACCATGAAAAGGCACAACACCAAGTCAAGACTTTTCCAATGATACCAAATTTAACCATAAAAACCCATTTTATCATATAAATACACTGGCCACTAAATTTTGCTTATTCTCTTAATAATATAGATAATGAATGATTCAAATTTTTTACTATGAAAATTTTAATTTTGAAATTACGGCTTTCTTATTGGTCCTAAGAAAAAATTATGAGACATATTTTCTATAAAATAAAATAAAAATTCTAACAACTTTTATAAAAATATTTTTTTTTATACGACCAATATTCTCACCGTAATATACAAATTTAACCTTAATAATTATTAATTTGAATTTAAAGCAAAAATTCTGGCCTTAATCATAATAATTAATATAAATAAGAATATATATTAAACATAAAATTACTTGAATCATAGAATTTGGTGAAACAGTAGAAATAGTATTCTGTTGCGCTGAAGTAGTTTGAAAAGTCAAAGTAGTTTTTTTATTATCCATTTGATTAATATCATCATGTTGAAGCGACGATTCAGAGTTGTTTTCAGATTCATTGTTATTATTACTATTACTATTATTATTATTGTTATTAATATTATTTTTATTACTAGGTTGTTGTCGAAGATGTTTGGTGTGAGAAGTATTAATTCCATGTCTTCTCTTCATATGTTTATTGTAATTAGGCCAGTTAGTAAAATGATGCTGACACTCTAAACAAGAATAAGGACGTTCTCCAGTATGTTGTCTGCGATGGGTCGTTAAAATTCCTTTGAATCTAAAACTTTTACCGCAAAATTCGCAAGTAAATGGCATTGCACCAGTGTGAATTCTATGATGCTCTCTTAGAGTCCCCTTTTCTCTAAATGTCCTACCACAAATAGTACATTGGTGCGGTTTAGCACCAGTATGAACAGTTTCATGTTTCTTCAATTGAAGTGGCGTCTTAAATGCCTTCGGACACTGCGTACATATGTAAGGTTTATCCTTAGAGTGAGTAAGAAAATGAGCTTCTAAATTACCTTTTTGTATAAAACTTTTTCCACATTGATCACAAGTGAAATTTCTTACTCCAGAATGAATACGTTTGTGCGTAACAAGATTCGGTTTTGTTGAAAATCTCTTATCACATTGATCACAAGGGTATCTATTTTTCATAGTATCCGGCAAATGACAGCGACTGTGAATATATAACGCACTCTGTTGTCTGAATGATTTGTTACAAGTTTGACAAACATAAGGACGATCCTCGCTGTGAACTGACCTATGTGACTCTAATACTTTTTTATGTGTAAATGATTTGCCACATTCATCGCAATTATATTTTGATTTTATTTTATGTCTTTTTATGTGAGTCAAAAATCCATAATACTTTTCGTATACTTTACAGCATTGAACGCACATATATTTGGGCTGCTGATTGTGGACAATTTTATGGTGCTTCTCAAGCATCTCCAAACTTGAAAGTTTGTCATTACAGTCAGTACATAGCCATGGATATTTTTCTAAGCTTATTGTTTCTTTCTCTTGCTGTTTTTTAATACTCTTTGAATTCAATTCATTTATTTTAATATCACTTATTTCACAACTATCGCTACTTCCACTGGCCCTTAATTCTCTTCCAATCAACTCTGTTCCTGCCATATAGTCATCTGGAATTTTAACATTTGGCTTTCTTTTTATTAGTCGCTTGTCTTTTACGTAACTATCACCGTCATTATCCCCAATATCATCATTATTATCATCATCATCATCATCATCATCATCATCATCATCATCAAGATCATCATAATTATGATTAATACCATCATAATTATGATCATTGATGTCTTCTTTCAAATATACATTCTTCTCCTTACCTTGATTTTTAACTTCTGTACAACTAGATGATGCAATTTTTTTAATATTATTTTTAGTTACTCTTCTCTTCTGTTCAACATTTTTCTCACTAGTTTTTTTAAGCTCAATATCTAAATTTGATTTAATTTTCTCACATTTTATTAATTTACTATCGCAATTGATATCATTTGAAAAATTACTTGGCTCATTATTTTTATTATCCATTGTATGTGGAACATTTTTTTGACTTGATAATTCTTTTTCCATTTCTTCAGTAACTTTATTTTGAAATGGAATTTTTTCTTTTTTTCCATACTTTGATGCTGTACTAGAATCAATTACATTTACAGACTGATGCGGAAAATGATTGTTATTATCTTTCAATCCAATTAATGATTGTCTTAATGAATCTTGTGCTTTATTTGATTGTTTATAAAAATCACTGCATTGGTTCAAGAGAACACAACAGTCAATACAAACGAACTGCGAAAGACCATCAGTAATGTTTACCTGCAAGCAAAATTATTTATTAAAAAATTATACTTAAGTCAGCTGACAGCTGTCAATTTTTTAATTTTTTTAACTAATCAATTACAATAAAAAAATGCTTAAAAAAACTTCCACGAATAATTTTTTTTAATTTTCACATGTCGAATTTTTTTATTTAATTTTTTTTTATAATAATTTCATTGGTATAAAATTATAAAAATAGTTCTGTTAGTTAATTTTAATGTCTTTATTAAAAACTATAGTAGTAATTATTATGACATTAAAGTTAGCTGTCATTTGGATTTTTTTTTTAATTTATTTAAAAAACAAATTTGTTCCAAAAAAATATTTTTAAAAAATTGCATTTTTAATTGTTTTAAATTTCTACAGGTCAATTTTTTTTCTCATTTTTTATTGCCATAATTTATTTGTTAAAAAAATTTGGAAGATGATCAAATATATCTGCTAAATTTTCTGATACTAAAGTTAGCATACATTTAAAAATTTTTGATTTTTTGAATCACTAAGAATTATGAGTAAAAAAGTATTTTTAAAAAATTGCACTTTTAAAAATATTCAAATTTTCTACAAGTAAAATTTTTTTTTTATCTTATTTAAATAATTTTTTCAATAAAAAAAAAATTATAAAAATTTTTAGATTTCGGTTGATTTAATTTTTATAAATTTTCTAGTAATTACCTCAATATCAAGATGTTTCTTTATTTTTGCAGATAAGTCAAACTTCAGTCCCTCATTGTCATGAATGCTAATTAAATCAGCTTTTAATTCGGCACAAAGCCGGCAAATTTCTTGTTTAGACATTATAATTTATTTTTCTTTTATTTAAACTCGAATATTATAAAATTTATTTTATTTATTTGTAAATAATTATGATGAATTATTATTAAAACTTTTGTTTAATTAAAAAAGTAAATTCACTGAAACTTTCGACAAGCATCTTAATATTTTTCACCAATTGTAACAAAAAAAAATATTTCCTCCATATTTTAAGTAACCTTGTTGCTGTCAACTATCAATCAATAATATAAAAATTTGTTTATTCAAAACATCATTGATCTCAGATTTAATAATTGATAACAAAAATTATCATAACCTCAATTATAATATTATAATTATTAAATAATTTTATATATATGTACATATAAACATCAACTTTTATTACAAACACTTTTGTATGTTGTATTTATGTATATATACATCTATGTAATTGATAAATAAAAGTTACAAGTGCTAAAAGTACGCCGGCGCACTACATTGTTAGCGCACCCTGGTTTTAATTGTCTGCACGAATTTAAATTTAAAAAATATTATTCAGTTGTAACAATTACCTACATACATACGCGCACATGTAAAAATTTCATTTTTTATGTATTTATTTTAAATTTATAATTTATTTTTTATTGAAAAATATAATTAATTCTTTATTTAATAAATACATAAACTTTCTAATGAAATTTTTAAAATATTTTATGTTAAATATATATAAGTCAGATTGTTATACTGCTAACGGTACTTTAGAAATTATAAATCCAAGTATTTTATTTTTATTTACAAAAAATATAAAGTTAAAAAAAATTGATTTTTTCAATTCAAATTTATTCAATTATTTATACAATAATAATATTTAAATTAATTAAATTTAGTGTATAGGAAGTATATAAAAATAAAATTGACAAATTATTCAAATGAAAGTAGTTAACAAGTATACATTAATTATTATCTACTATTTATCACTGTGAGATTTTTTCGAGTAAAATTTGAGTCTTTGGTATCAACAAAAATTTTAAAAATTCTTTTCTCATCGTTTTCACTCAAACATGTAGCCTTGACATAGTTATTTCGTTTCTCCTGCCCTTCTATATGACTAATTCCGAGAATTTGTATTTTTTTTAGTTTTTTTTTTTTACATCTCTTCCACGTGGCTCAATACATATTTTATATCGAATCCTGTTTTATTTTTTTCAAATGTTCGCTAGCAATTTATTTAGTTCATATTATTAAAAATTTTTTTTTAGTTCTAATTTGATGAATAAAAAAAAATAAAAAACGTCGGCTAACTTAAGTATTATAATTTTTAATCGTGTCTATAAATTTCAATTTAAAAATTTAATCATTAAAAATAATAAATTAATTAATTTTTCATTTCTTAGATAATTAATTAAACAAAAATATATTTATTACATTATTTAATTAGTTTTCTTCTTCTATATTATAAAATTTTCTGTTATCTGGTTGATAAAGAAAAATTTTATGTAAATTTTTATTGATCAAATTTAACAATACTTCATAATAATAATTATTATTATTATTCAAGCAATAATAATTTCAAAATAAAAATCTAAATATTTTTATTTTTATAATTTCTTTGTTCTAAATTGATGATATTTTTTCTTCAAACGTTTATTATTTTATAATAATTACTCTTCACCCAAGCTAAAATTTTTTCTATCGTTTTTTCAGCTAATATAAAAGAATAATAATGTAAGTAGTAAGATCTTCCAACTCTATCAGATTCAGTTACTTATATAGGTATATTGAATATTGGATATATAGCTTTAACGAACTTGGTGTATATATATACAAGTAATGAACGTGAAGAAGCGCAGTTCAACGTTGAACGTTCATAAGTAAGCATCGCTTTTTTTTATCAATAAAATTTCTTCTTAAATTTATTGACAATCAACTCGATAAATAATTACTGTTTATTTTTAAATTTATTTAGTTGATTTTTTAATTTGAAAACAATTTTATCTGTTCATTTTAATCAATAAAAATACATTTTTTATTTTCTCAATTACTTTTTTTTACGAATATTTTATTAGAGTTCGGCAAGTACAAATAAATTAAAAATATATTTTTATTTCAGATCCAATAAAAATGTGGCGATTTCTTGTACTCGGTTTTTTGACAGTAGCTGTGACAGGTCAATTTCAGGCCCAACCATCTGGTAGAATTTTAGAACCCCCAATTCCTCCACTTTGTGCTCAAAGTAAGTTTATTTTTTTTCTTAAACATTTTAATTATATATTTATTAAATAAAAGAAGTAATATTTAATTATAAATAAAATTATGTTACATATATTCTTCTTTTTTAATTGATGCTTAAATCATCAGTAGACAACTAACAATTTTTTTAATTTTTCATGAAAATTAATTTAGCATAAATTTAATAATTTTAGAAATTTTATAACAAATAAATTATGGCAAAAAAAATTGGCTTTAAAAATTTTTAAAAATTAAAAAGGATATTTTTTTTTAAATAATTTTTTGGAAAAAATTGATTTGTTAAAAAAAAAATAATTAATAAAATATAAATAAATTTAAGATCAAAAAAATAATATAATTTATTGCTCTATTTCTTCAAATTTTAATTTTCTTCATTACTAATTTATTTATTAACAATTAAAAAAACATTTCTTCTTTTAAATTCATAATAAAAAAATAAAATTGTCTTTTTTATCTACAGTAGAGTCAAAATTTATTTTTCTTCTTTTTCTTTAATCAAATATTTAACTTAATCCCTTAAATATATGATCCAGCACACAATAATTATAATAGAAATAGAAAATCTCATAAATTTTGATGATGAGCATCAGGAGAAATTTTTTACGTGTATTGAATAATAATAATAACAATAAATTCACTTTGACCTCTTTAGAAAGTGTTACTCCTTGACTTTGAATATAAATAAGATATATCGCATACCTTTGAGAAAGGAAAACAGGCTTCAATTTAAATATAAATATAAAAAAAAATTTTAATCGCAAACCACCAACAATAACTTTATCGCTTCTCAAAATAAAGAAGAAAATTATTATAAATTACATTTGCAAACCATTGGATTATTTTATAAATTAATGACCCAAATTACACTTTTGTTAAACTAACTCTCGAATATTCCAGTCACGTTTTAATTTTTTTATTATCACACACGAGAAAGACAAACATTTGATTATACGTGTTCTTTATTTGGTAAAGCCTTCATTAGCATGACTGGGCCGGGACTTGTTTTTTCTTTCCTGTTGACAATATATATATATATATATATATATATATATATATATATATATATATATATATATATATATATACATTTATATTGTATCTTTGAGGATATGTCAATGTCTAGGTCACATCGGTTGAGATGCCGTTGTGGGTCACGTAAGGCCGGATTCCCTCAGGGCGATCCACCTAAATTTCACTTTGTGGTATCTTATTATTATTATTTTTTTTTTTTTAACTTGTATCGGAAAATATTTAAAGAGGCCATACAAATTTATACTTTTTTTTTTTAAATTAAATTATATTTGCAATAAAATGTAATTATTTAATATTAAAAAAAAATGTTTTACCTCAAACATTGATTGTCAACCGCAATTAAAATTATCATACCACCCGCATTAAATAAGTGAAACTCGATAATAAAATAAAAATTCAATTTGTTTAAGTGTGTCATTAAATAACAATAATTAAACATTTATTTTTTTAAAAATAAATAATATAAAAAGATAGTAGGTAAATATTTGACAAAAAAAATCAATTTATAAAATAGTAATTTAGAAAATTTAATAAATTTGTGTGGGTGTATGTATTTATGGGAAAGCTATAGAAAGTATTTTGTTTTATTTTAAAATTTTTTCATGGAGCAGAACTTTGGGTTTGGTACTTGTGATTGATAGGAGTATTACTCTTAAATTAATAGAGAACAATCGTGATACTTATTTATAATAATTATTGCAATTATTAGTAATAAATTAACAAAAATTTATTACAAATAAGTATTTTTATATAAATTTATAAAATAAAATAATTAAGTAATAATATTTTATTAATAAATTAATTTTTAAAAATTATAAAATGTTTTATAAATGAACAATTGACATTTTTAAAGATATAAGCTCACCCTGACATTACACTCATCGAGACCTTTCATTTGAGTACCCACATCAATTTTTCATATATTTATATATTATATATGAAAAATATATCAAAATGCATGTGGGTACTCTAATGAAAGCTCATGATGAGTGTAACATCGGGATGAGCTTATACCTTTAAAAACGTCAATATTTAAGAAAGTACAGTGCAATTTAACAAAATTCATTATTTAATAAAGCAAAATTTTATTTATTTATAGTTCACAAGTCACGGCAGTCACATAGTGACTGCAAGGTTGCTAGTATTTAATATACTATTTAATAATTAAATTAAATTTTTTAATTAATAGGAACTATCCATGAGAGATTCAATGGAAAAGGATATTATTATTCTTGGGCAGATCCTAGAACAGCAGGCCAAGAGTTAGATTGGTTATCTGGAAGAAATTTCTGCAGACAGCGATGCATGGATCTAGTTTCATTGGAAACTTCTACCGAAAATGAATTCATCAAAAGCCGAATTGTCCAAAGTAATTGAAATTAAAATTTAATTTAAAATTCAATAATTAATAATAGAACATAAAAATAAAAGTTGAAATAATTTTTTTAGATAAAGTTAAATATATCTGGACTTCTGGACGACTATGTGACTTCAAAGGTTGCGATCGGCCCGATCTTCAACCATTGAACGTTAACGGTTGGTTTTGGACTGCTGAATTACAAAAGCTTGCACCCACAACTGATCGCAGTCAAAACGACTGGTCTGAAAGCGGAGGGTAAATTTTATTATTTTATATATATATCATACTTATATATAAGAATTGAAAAATATTTTTTTTTTTTTTAAGTATTGGTAAACCTCAGCCGGATAATCGTGAAGCAATCCAAAACGGAGCCCCTGAAAATTGTCTGGCAGTACTTAATCAATTTTACAACGACGGAGTTAATTGGCACGATGTTGCTTGCCATCACAAAAAGCCGTGGGTGTGCGAAGAAAATGATTCACTTCTCAAATACGTTAGATACACTAATCCTAATTTGAGAGTGTAATTTTTCCAGAAAAATCATAAATACATATTTATATACATATTTATACGTTAATAATTAAACAGCTAATTTACAGGAAGCAACCATTAGAAAAAAAAACTGTATTTATTTTATTTTGTTTGTTTTTCTTCAATATACTAATTCTGTATATTTTGACGATTAAATTAAAACTTTAATGTATGATTATAAAAACAAAATAAATAACAGTAACTATTTTTTATATACTATTCATTATTATTAGAATGAAATAGGTAAAAATGAAGATGATCTATACTTATTAATAAATGATAAGTTTATTATTTTTTTCCTTCTATCATTATTATGTGATAGCCAAATTTGGTTTTTATTGGAGGGTCAGTGTAAATTGGATTGGATAAAGAAGAAACTGGTAGAGCAAAAGCTGCATCTTGAAATGGACCGACCATCGATCCTCTAACCATCCATCCGAGATCTCCCTGTAATAAATAAAAAAATAACATAAAAATCGTGTTTTTAATAATTAATTACTAATATTAATAATTAATATTAATAGTAATAAATAATTAATAAAAATTTTTAGCAGGTGACGCTTAATATAAATTTTTGCCTCTATATTCTATGTTACTGAGATGTTTTTTTTAAGAAAAATTGTAATTTAAATTTTAATGAAATGTCAGTAGAAAATTATTTTACAAAATTTAAGGGACGAATTTAGTGAATATGATTTTCAAAAAAATGAAATTAAAATAAAAAATTTTTATAAAATTTACAAAGAAAATTTATTATAAAAAAAATCATTATAAAAAAAAATTATTTGTGGAAATTAAAAGAAAAAAAAACTATAAGTGCAATTTTTATAAAATATTTTTTCATTTCTATTGACTTAAAAATCTAAAATTAAAAAATAAAGATGTGATTTTAATTTTTCCGAAGAGAAAAATTTTTTTTATGCTACACAAGTTTTATCAACAAACCGATGAATATTTTTACAAAAAAAAAAAATATACGAAGGTTATTTTATGAAGGACAATCTTATTAAAATTGTTAGTTCTTTGTTCTACTTGTCAAAATGTTAAAATGTAAAAATATTAATTATTTGATCTACTTTTTTTATTAAAAAAAAAAAAACGATTTTATAATAATAATAATAATAATAATAATAATATTAAAAATAAAATTATTATTATTATCTCTAAAAAAATTTTTTTGATAAATTTAATTTAATTAATTTAGTAAACCAATAAATTTTTTTTAGAATGAAAAATTTTAAAAAATTTTCAATTATTTTCAACGGGAAGTTAAAAAAAACAGCGTGACCTGGATTCGAACCAGGGATCTTCGAGTTAACACGTCCCAGTACGTCCCAATACGTTCCAGAACACTCAAGAGAGGAGGAAGATGAGGTGGACCGAGAACTCCGCTGTCCATTTTACAGCAACAAAGAAAGTCTATTTCTAATGTATTTAATCTCAAATTTGTGATAAATTACAACCAATTGATATCAAGTCACAAGTAGGAAATTTCCTACGAATTACCACTTCCTACTTTCCTGAGATCTCCTGAGATTTTCTGAGATTTTCTGAGATTTCCTTAGATCCCCTGAGATCCCAATGTCTCGACGCCTTAATTTAACTTGCTAATTTTTGGACTTTTTCAAAATTTTTTTTTTTACGGGTAAGTTTCTGTGGGTCTGATTGTTCGATATGTTGCAATAAAAAATTTTTAATTGGAAAAAAAAATTAAGAATAAAAATGAAAGCGCTGGGATTCGACCCTCGGTCCTAGGAGTTAAAGTTACGGAGGAGGAATCTGAAAATTTTAAGTTTTCCGGGGCTTAGGAATTTTTATTTAATTTTTAATAATAAATAATGTTTATTCAAACATTTTGTTGATATAAATAATTTGTTAAAAATATTTTGATAAGAGAAAAAATAATAGAAAGATTGGTAATTAAAATTTGAAATTTTTTTAAGAAACTTAATTACGTATTTTATTTTAAAGTAAATAATTAAATATTTTAAATTAAAATATTAAATTGTTTTTTTAATTTCATTATACTTTTTTATTTTTAAGTCTTCTATAATAATTCAATTTTAATAATTGAGTACTCCAAATTTTTTTGGGTGAATTTTCTTTCACGTTGAAGTACAAAAAAATTACAGTACAAGACATAAAAAAGTCAGAAATACAATTATTATTTTTAATTCAATTATCAAGCATTTATTGCAAGTAAATGAACAAGACTATAATAATAAAAATAGTTGCCGAAATAAGGCAAAAAAAATTTTTCAATCGTAAAGCACTCTCTGATGCTTCGCACCATGAGTCGTACAATAATTGTTACTCCAAATTTAATATTATCAATATTATCAATAGATTATATTATAAATATACTTACTCCCGAACGAGCTTTATCTTCACTGTAAGTAGCGGCTATTTCATTGAATTTTTGTCCGGCTTTTAATTTTTCTAAAGCTTCATTTATTTTTGATTGTTTTTCACACAAAATATGTCTGACCTTATGTTAAAAAAAATTTTTTTCAATTATTATTAAAAATTTGATGGGACATTAAAGTTAGCAGCCATGAGAATCAATTTCGCAAATATTTAATAATTTTTAGAATTTTTTTAACAAATAAATTATGGCAAAAAAAAATGAGAACAAAAAAATTACTTGTAGAAATTTTAAAAAATTATAAATGCAATTTTTTAAAAGTAATTTTTTGGAGCAAATTTATTTATTAAAAAAAATAAAAAAATTATCAAGTGGCAGCTGACTTCAATGTCATTTAGCAGCCACTTGACCATTTTTTTATTTTATTTAAAAAATAAATTTTGTTGAGAAAAATATTTATAAAAATTAACAGACATTTTAATTTATTAAAATTTCTACAAGTCAATTTTTTTCTCATTTTTTTTTGCCATAATTTATTTGTTAAAAAAATATCAAGAACCTGCTAAATTAATTTTCATAATTTTATTTATATATTTATATATCTTACTTTTACAGATGTTCCTCCTTTTTTTTCCTGTTTTCCTTTATCACTTTCATCAGCACCTTTTGTTGATTTCGCTGCTTTTGCATTATTTCCTTTTTTTGGAGGCATTCTAATTATAATTATCACTATTCAATTTTTTATTTAGCTATATTATTGTTTTTTATAAAATTTATTTCTAAAAAATGTGATATTTTAGGTTATAAATAAAATATCAACTGAGCAAAACTGATTTTTGACTCCATTTAAAAAACATTAGTCACTGAACACACACTATAGTTATAGCAGGAGAGTTAGTATAGTATAGTACACTTATTTAGCTCCATTGGACGCAAGTCAGTTTGCTGGAAACTATCTAAATATCAGACTATCAAATAAAAATAGATTAATAATATAAAAATTAAAAAAAACAATCTATTAATTAATTTTAAAAATGTCTTCGGTATTGTTACCAGAAGTTCCAGCTCCAGGATTTTCTTTCGATTTGTGTAAAAGGTAATATACAAAAATTAAAAAATTATAACCCAACTTTTAAAATACTGCTGTGTCATTAGAAATATTCTTAATATTAAGACTTAAACAATTAATTGAACAAGTAATTTATTATTTTTTGTTTTATTATTATTATTAGAAATGAATTGCTGGCTAGCAAAGGATATGCTGCACCGAAAGCCCAAAAAACCGGTACGACAATCGTTGGAATAATTTACAAAGATGGTGTTATTCTTGGCGCAGATACTCGTGCTACTTCTGGTACAATTGTAGCTGATAAAAATTGTTCTAAAATTCATTTTTTGTCCCACAATATTTAGTAAGTATAATATAATTATATACTTGAAATAATAGTAATAATAATAATGATATTGAAATTAGCAGACATTTGACAATTCTGACATTAAAGTCAGCGGACTTTACCATTTTTTTTTAACAAAAAAATTTATTTTGAAAAATTACGAAAAAATTGCATTTTTAATTTTTTAAATTTCTACATGTCAAATTTTAATTGTTAAAAAAATTATTAAATATCTTTTTTTATTAAATTATTTTCATTATAATTTAATTGTTATAAAAATTTTTTAAATTGTTATGTGTCTGTTTAATTAAGTATCATATAATAATAATAATAATAATAATAATAATAATGTGTAAACAAAACCCGGAGACGCTCATACACCTTTTGTCGGCATGTCCTGTGCTGGCGAGAGGTGCATATATCCAGCGTCACAACGCTGCCCTGAGAGTACTGTACTACTATCTTCGTCATTACTACGGTATTGATATGACACCAGTGCTGCCTTATCTACCAGGAGATATTCCCCAGGTTGTTGAGAATGACAGTTGCAAAATTTACTGGAACATGCCATTTGCAACAACCCGGCGGATCGATCACAACAAACCCGATATTGTGCTCTTCGACAAGGCCACTCGTGACATTTATGTCATTGAGTTCTCGGCCCCGGCTGAACACAACATCTCAGCCAAAGAAGAGCACAAAAGAAAAATATATCAGGATCTCCTATTTGAAATTGGCAAACTTTACCCAGGTTACCGTGTCAAACTAGTCGTCCTAATCGTTGGCGTCCTTGGAGGGATGAAACAGTCTTTTGTATCCTCACTTGCCAAAGTTCCAGCTTGCACGTCAAAATCTGAGTTCTTGGCTGTCAGGATGCAGAAGGCTGTAATATTAGGTTCCCTCCGTCTACTTAGGGAAATGACTTTGGCCTGCTGTGGCCGCTAACCGCCTTGTTGTGCGGAGTGGTCCAGCAGTAATGGATGGAGCTCAGGCTGGGCCCTCGGAGAGTCGGACTTCGGGGACAACCCCCCTGAGCATTTAATAACATAATAATAATAATAATAATGTAATTGTTTAGTTAGTCACTTGCTATTTTCATACAATTTAAAATTTTAATAAATATATACATCGTTTTAATATGTTCTTTTAACAATCTTTTAAAATAATAATAATAATAATAATAATATTAAAATTAAAATTACAGCTGTTGTGGAGCTGGTACGGCAGCAGATACAGAGAAAACAACAGAAATGATAGCAAGTCAATTAGAATTGCATCGTTTAAACACAGGACGTGTACCAAGAGTTGTAACAGCTAACAGAATGTTGAAGCAACATCTATTCCGTCATCAAGGACACATTGGTGCTGCTTTAGTCTTAGGAGGTGTTGATATTGATGGTCCTCATCTTTATGCCATCTTTCCTCATGGTTCTAGTGAAAATTACATGTTTACTACCATGGGATCAGGATCTTTAGCAGCAATGGCTGTTTTTGAAAGCCGATGGAAACCTGGATTAACTGTAATTATATATATTTTTTTGAGACATCTGATTGTTTTGGGATATTTTTTAATAATAAATAGCCCGAAAAATTTATTTTAAAAAATTCTATATGTAGGAGCTTTAAAAAATTATAAAATTTTTTTGATCTAGTTTATTATTAAAAAAAAAAATCATTAAGTGTAATTTTTTTATGATACTTACTTAAATTGAGAGACATCTAATTATTTTTATATATTTTTTAATTAATAAATTATACCAAGAAAAATTTATTTAAAAAAAAAATATCTTTAGAAACTTTAAAAAATTATAAATGCAATTTTTTAAAATAATTTTTTTCATCTACTTTATTATTAAAAAAAAAATTAATTAAATGTCATTTTTTTAGTTATAAAAATGAGTTTTAATTTTAAAAATTACATCTTTAGAAACTTTAAAAAATTATAGATTTAATTTTTTTTTAATAATTTTTTTGATCTAGTTTATTATTAATAAAATTAATTCAATGTCATTTTTTTGAATTATAAAAATAAGTAATGATTTTTGTAATTATTAAAATTTTATTTTAAATAAATAGGAAGAAGAGGGCAAAGAATTGGTAGCAGATGCAATCCGTGCTGGTGTCTTCAATGACTTGGGATCAGGTTCAAATGTCGACGTTTGTGTTATCCGCAACAACCAAGTACGTGGTCCAGTTTTCGACTCTCGTAGCGTTGATTACATTCGTCCGTATGACGTTGCTAATGAAAAAGGTAAACGTCAAGGATCTTATCGCTATAAACGAGGTACTACAGCTGTTCTTGATAAATCAGTGCGCCCAATTGTTATTGAGCATGAGGCTGTGCGTAAAATTGAATTAGAATCAATGGATACATCCTCTTAAAAATATCTTTCAATCATTTTTTTTATTAATATTTATATTAATAATACAAAAAAAATTTCTTTTCTTTTTTATAACTATACGTATGTTATGATTATTGCTAGGTGGTAATAATAACAATAATTATAACTGATTAATTGGTAAATTGATAAACACTATGCAAAAATAAACGAATAATAATAAATATATTTGTTTTGATTTTTTTTCATTGTATTAATTAGTAATTAAATTATTAATTAAAATAAACCAGCTTCTTGCTTTAGTCGTTGTCGTTTCCAAACTGGTAATTTGTTGAACTCAATAGGGTTCATTTTAAAAATAGTTAGAAAATCATCGTAAGTTAAATGCATTTCTTTTTTAAAAACATCAACACCACTAGGTAAATTATCAGGTTCACTTCTTAATATTTTTAATGGATATTTAATATAAGCATCAAAATTTGATACAGAAATATTATTATTATTAGTAGTATTAAAGGTGTAATCATTTGAATTAAAATTCAATTGATTGCTGTAATTATTAT
Organism: Cotesia glomerata; assembly: GCF_020080835.1. Lineage (NCBI taxonomy): Eukaryota > Metazoa > Arthropoda > Insecta > Hymenoptera > Braconidae > Cotesia > Cotesia glomerata. Next base: position 9,528,918 of record NC_058160.1, read on the forward strand.
TATTTTGATGTGGTTTTTTCATCAAACTGCTGTCTAATGACAACCGAAATTCATCAAACGAACGATAATCACGTAAATAATTATGATTCCAATTTTCAAACAATCCAATAAAAGTAGGAGGCTCTTTAGACTGCTGTATTATTGATATTGTAGTATTACGATCACGAGTTGACGAGTGAGTGTGTAAAAATACACCGGCATCTTTGATGTATTTTTTAATATTATTTGTTTCACAAAGACTGCCAAGCCAGATCCATATTACTGTTGCTGTGTCCAATAGCCATGCAGCTTCGGGTAGTAAGCTAGATTGTGATAAATTTAAAATTTCATTTCCTACAAATGTATTGTTTACAACGCTACAGTGGTACAAATGTTTGTCTATTTGTTGTACTTCATTATTAATTTCTGTTCCATATTCTCCTTTTCCTAAAATTAAAAAAAAAAAAAAAAACAATATGTTGATAAGTATTTAAGCGGCATTCGAAAAATATCTCCAGATACATAGTTAAGAAATGACCTTGTATCTTGAGAACTATTGACATTTTTAAACATATAAGCTCATCCCGACATTACACTTATTGAGACCTTTCATTTGAGTACTCACATCAATTTTTCATATATTTTATATATTTATATATATTATATGTATGTAAATATGAAAAATATATGAAAATGCATGTGGATACTCAAATGAAAGCTCTTGATGTAACATGAGGAGTGTAACATCAGGATGAGCTTATATCTTTAAAAACGTCAATATTTAAGGACGTACAGTGCAATTTAACAAAATTCATTATTTAATAAAGCAAAATTTTATTTATTTATAGTTCACATAGTGACTGAAAGGTTGCTAGTTTATTGTTAATTAAAAAAATTATATTTACCTCCTAATTGAATCCAAAATTCATCATTTTCATTTCCTTCACAAATTAATGGTGCTGATATAGGCGCAAGACGTCGTGAAGCTTCACGAGTATCACCAGTGCTTTTTCCACCACACCAAACAACCGGTGATTCAGAAAATAAAATAAAAACACCTGCTGAATCCAACGAACCTGCTCTTAGTGGCCGCTCAACAGCTTTTGACGTGTAAGATGTTGAACCAAATACTCTTACAAGATATTTCTTCGGTGCTGTATAAATATTGTTAATACAATATTTTAAATATTATTTCACTTATTTAATTTAAATAGTTATAATAAAAAAATTTAATTACGAATATCTCTGTGATTTCCAGCAAGAATACACAATTTTCCATTATAAATTTGCAACAAGTGTGGAGGTTCTCGTCCCTGTGAAGCTTTTACAATTTGTCCTGATGTTTCTTCAGCTAATTTGCAGGCAAAATCTAATCCAGCTTCTCTATCAGTGTTTATTGAATGCGCTCCTTCCCAATAATAAATCTAAAAATATTTAAAAAATAAATTATTTAATATTAATATTAAATTATAAAATACTTACAATAGATTTTTCTTTTCTTCCACTGCCGTAAGTATATTTAATAATATAACAAACACTTGCATAAAAAAATCCCAAAGATTTTTGATTATTTTTATTAACTAAAATAATATTTTCTTCACAGACCCTCCAAATAATTAAATTACCAGTACCATCATCAACTAACTGGCACTCAGCAGCCAACTTGGGCCTTTCATTCATATAATCATTATCAAAAGATGTCTCAAGAATATGAACAGGAGTAGAAATTGTTTCCCATGGACGCAAGAGTTTCTTCATTTCTTTGGGCTCATAATTTTCAATAGCACGTGCAACAGGTACACAACTGCTGTATCCTTTTTTTTTAACAAACCCTCTTGCATTTCTTATAGCTTCTAATTTTTCTCTAGCATTAACATTATTTCCAACCCAAGCCCAAACCCCAGCTTCTCCTCGGTCAATAAAAAACACCGAAGATGATATTAAATCACTGCGAAATATCGGTCCTGATTTTAATTCAACAACTTTGTACTTTCCTGATTTTTCACTGCACTTGTAGAGTTTTATCACCGGAGCAGGTATGTTTATTATTTTAGATTTATTATACGGAATTACTGAACGTAATTTGTAATCTAAAATACTTGAAAATAATTTTTTTTCTTCATCAGGTAGCGTTTGTTCGTAGCCATCATCAACAAATATTAATTTTTTATTAATATAGTCACGCTCTTCTATAAATTTCATTGCATGTCGGCGGTCCAGTGCTGAAGATGAAGAACCGAGCCAAATAAATACTACTCCATGTGATTTTACGTCTATTATTATCACATCTGTTGAAGAAAAGTGATCCCATTTTATTGAATCACATTCGCTGATAATCGGTACCGATAATCCAGTTACGCGGTACAATAATATCTCCGGTTTGTTGTCGAAATAATCAATGTAATCAATTGTCAGTCCTTTACTGAAATATCCAATAAAACGCGAACTTTCTCGGCCCTCAGATTCGCGGAACAGAAGGGTTGCATTCACTTGGGCATCCAATTCCGCCGTTCTTAGTGCTGCAGCTCCTGATATGCTTGAGTCACAATTTCTTCCGATCCAAAAGTGAATTGTACGGATTGTATTTTCTGTTATTTTTATTTCTTTCATCTAGTAATTAAATATTAATTATTATTATTATTAAATTTTTTATTTTTTAATAGTGTTAGATAAATTTATATTGAAAAAAAATTTTTTTTAATAATACTCACGGGGATTCCAGGATAAGATAGCCCACTTTCTTTTGACGACACGGCATAAATTATATATGCTGAGTCAGATAAAAAGTATCCTATTTTATTACGTGGTACAGATGTTGCTTGTAGTCCCTTTTTATGAAATAAAAAAATTAATATTAATAATAATTTGTATATTTAACATTTTATTATTATTGTTATTGTCTATATTATTAAGAGAATAAGAAAAATTTCGTCTCCAGGGTAATCCTAAGATAAAATCGGTTTTTTAAGTGAAATTTAGTGTCATTGCAAAGGTCTTGACTTGAATTTGTCCCTTTAACAGGTTTCATATCATTCTCACTGATATTTAATTTATTATTGTGAGTATTTAACCTGGATTCGAAAATTATCTCTAGACACATAATTAAGAAATGACCTTGTATCTTGTGAAATATTGACATTTTTGAAGATATAAGCTCATCCTGATGTTACACTCATCAAGACCTTTCATTTGAGTACCCACATCAATTTTTCATATATTTTATATATTTATATATATGTATATGTGAAAAATATATCAAAATGCATGTGGGTACTCAAATGAATGCTCTTGATGAGTGTAACATCGGAATGAGCTTATATCTTCAAAAATGTCAATATTTCAGAAAGTACAGTGCAAATTAACAAAAGTCATTATTTAATAAAGCAAAATTTTATTATATTTTATTATTATATCCAGGATAGTCATATAGTAAAATCGGATTTTTCAGTGAAATTTAGTTTCTTGACTTGAATTTGTGTCTTTTCAAGGTTTCCTATCATTCTCACCGATAGTCAATTTATTATGAAAAGTATTTAGGCTGCATTCGAAAATACTGTATCTCTAGACATATAATTAAGAAATGACCTTGTATCTTGTGAACTATTGACTTTTTTAAAGATATAAACTCACCCCGACATTACACTCATCGAGACCTTTCATTTGAGTACCCACATCAATTTTTCATATATTTATATATGAATCGTTTATTTGAGAAACCCCATAAGTCATATGGGGTTTCCATATGACTTATGGGGTTTCTCAAATAAACAATTCATATATTATATATATATATATATATATATATATATATATATATATATATATATATATATATATATATATATATATATATATATGTATGTATATGAAAAATATATAAAAATGCATGTGGGTACTCAAATGACAGCTCTTGATGAGTGGAACATCGGAATCAGCTTATATCTTTCAAAATGTTAATAGTTAAAAAAGTACAGTGCAATGTAACAAAAGTCATTATTTAATGAAGCAAAATTTTATTTATTTATAGTCCACGTCACGGCAGTCACATAGTGACTGCAAGGTTGCTAGTTATTAATATTATTATTGAATAAATTTTTAAATACATACTTGAATTTTCCAAACAATAAAAGCTGACTGATGTTTTGGTACATTTCGAAATGCATCACTACCAGAGTCTTCTGAAAAACTTGGATGCTCATCCTGGTAAAAAAATTATATTATTATTAATTAAAAAAAAAAAAGAGTTAACTTATATGGAGTGTTTTAATTAATTTCAAACAAAATTAAAACTTGATACACATCTCTGATTTTTATGTTCTACTAAATTACAAACCTACATTATATTCACACTCCTTATTTTAAACTATTTGAAATTATTTAAAAATCTTCAAATATTTTTTTTATTATAAAAAATTTTTTTCTATTATTTAAAAATATATGAAAAAAAAAATAAAATATCAAATTTACTATTTCTAAAAATTTTTTAAATAAATTAATACTACTTACGTGCTGATTTTTTCTTGAACCCATTAGCAATCAGAATTTATATATTAACTAATAAAATATTATTATTAATATTGTAATGATAATACAAATTTATAACAATTTGAAGATATATAATAATGACAATGAAGATGATAGTTACAGTTTGAAAGTTAGCTTACTACTAACCGATATAAGTAAGTAAAGTTGTTAAAACAGTGTAACTAATATAATAAAAAGTATTATAGTTTTAAAAAAGAAACCATAGTGGTCCGGAAACGGGTCCGGAACTCAAACCGGCCACCCGGAACATTACAACGTATACATACATAAATATTATACTCAATACCACACCAGGTACACAGGCATTTTTCTACATTACTCTCTTTATTTTGAAGTAAATATGTACTGTTTGTATACATATTATCCACCACACAGCACACACTCATTAAAAGTTAACTGATTATATTCCTAACGCACCTGCTGTGTGTTTTATTTTATCTTTTTTTTTTTCTCTTCACTACCTCTATATACGCAATAACTGAATATTAAAATTATTTTAATATTTAAGTAAAAAAATTATTATTTTCTTTTCTTTTTATGAATAATTAAATATATTTATTAAAGTTCTAATTAACAAATTGTTTAATTTCATATTTTTTAAAAAATGATTTTTTGAAATTTTTAATTAATTGTTCAAAAAAAAATTATTTGAGTAACTTGAACAAAAATATTATACATATACTTACTAAGTAATGAATTTTTGTATTAAAAAAATTTTTTTTAATTTACTTTTTTCTTGCATAAACTTCTACTAAAAAAGTAAAATTTTGGTAAATATTTACAAATTTACAAGTCGGGTCAACCATTTTAATTTTCATTTTTTTGAACGAAATATCCATTTGATATATTTTTTTTTGAAAAATACATAAAAAAATGAACAATTAAAAAAAAAAAAGTTGATTATCAAAATTTTAACAAATTTTAAAAATTTCTAAAAAAATGTACTTTTTAAAAAAAATATATAAAAAATATCAAAAAAAAAAAAAATAAAATAGAAATTTTATCCAAAAACATGAGCCAAAATTTTTTCCAACTTTTGAAGGCAAAAAAGCTATTGAAATCTTTATTTTTTCCTTTCACGACATTTTTTATCATAAATCCGCCGTAAAAACTAACAGAATAAAAAAAAAAAATTTGTAAATGTTAATTTTTCACCTAGTTATGGCCCAAAATCTGGTTGACCCCACTTGTAAATAATTACTGAAATTTTTACTAATAAAAATTTTACTACAAAATTAAAAAAAAGAATGTATATAAATAACTGTGGACATCTTTCTGATAATCATAAGCGTAACAGTAAATCTAAATTTACACAACTATAATTTTTTCCAACTGTAAATTATTTATTACTTCATATCAATTATTTAGTGGTATTGTTGTATTAAACAATTAGAATTCCTTTTAAACTTATGAATCATATTTTTAATAAATGTAATTAAAATATTTTAACCGCAGGTTTTAACGGGTTCTTTAACTTGAACATCATCTGAGTCAGTTTCATGTGAATCTTGTTTTTCGCCAACTTCAAATCTTGCGAAATCAATTATTTCAGCTTGATTAGCCAACAATGCCTGCTGGACATCGATAGATGGGTCCAGTAAATATTCTTGATAAATTAGAGTTGATTCATCATCGGAATTTTTATTGGGTGCATCAATATCTGGGTGTCCAATTTTACTAGGATTCATTCCTATGAAAAAAAAATAAAATTAATAAGTTGTGTATATTATTAAAAAAAAAATTTTTTTAATATAAAATTAAAAAAAAAAAATTTTTAATATAAAATTAAAAAAAAAAACCTATGATATGTTGACAAAGCTGCATTCCCAGTAATTTATTTGGTGGTGATGATTTAAAAGCTAACAGAGCTCCATATTTGCCAAAAGAAACTGGCAATGGATGAACTGGAGCTGGGTGTGTGCACCCAACTAACTGTAAATCTTGATTAACATTCATACAAAGTGCACGTTTAATATAAATATTTTCTCCAACACTTCCGATAGTAAGAGCGACATGATCGGATAAATTTTTTCCATCATCAGCTGATATTTCTTTTAATAATTCGGCGTCTAGTAATAATTTGTGGCTTCCACCAATTGTGTCGGTGGCTTCTGAATTTTTTAATTTTGATGAATAGTTTACAACAGATGTTATTACTGTCTCGGCAAAACTGTGAAACGTTTTATTACGAGCTACGAAATCTGTTTCACAATTTATTTCGACCAATGCGCCGTGATTTTTGTTAACCATAACTGCTACCAATCCTTGGGCTGTTGTTCTTCCTTTTAATTTCTCAGCTTTTGACCATCCCAAAGCTTGAGCTTGTTGTTTTAACCAAGCTTCTGCCTGTAAGATTTATTAAATTAAATAAATAAAAATATAAAACACTGTTTTTGATTTTTTTAATCAATAAAAATTATAAGTAAAAAAATATTTTTTAAAAATTGCATTTAAAATTTTTCAAACTTTCTATGTCAAATTTTTTTCAATCAAAGAAATTTTTGAATGTCGACTAATTTAATGCAAATTTTTTATCAACATTTTTTTTTTAAATAAATTTGTAATGAAAATTAATAAAATTGTCAGATGTCAGCTGATTTGTGTCATAAAAATATCCAAAAATAAAGACTAACCTTATCAACATCATTGTCATGTAATTGTAATGCTTTTTTACAATTAACAAATGTGTATCCTGTTTTTTTACGTAATTTTTCCAGTAAGCTTTTGCTTGATGATTGCCATAATGATGTATTTGTTGTGAAATAACGATTGAACCGACATAAATTCATCTGGAACATTTTTTTTAATTCTAAATTAGTTTTAGTACACTTTTTATATATTTAAATAAAAAAAATCATAATAATAAAATTAAAGCATGCAATTAAAATTACCTTTATTTATTGACGATTTATTATAAATAAATTATATTTGTTTTTTACACCCACAGTATTTTTAAAGATAATAATTGATAATAATTATTAATTAAAAGTTTAATAAGCTTGTAAATTGAAAATAAATTGTTTGAGAAGAAATTGACAAACTTGGAAAATGGAGTAAAAAATTTTATTAATTTAAACTGTTAATTAATGTGTTGAAATTCAAATAAAATATTTGACCGCAAAGTATAGGTTATGTTCTACTATTGTTATGATTATTGTAAAACTAACAAAATGGCAGCCGGTTAGTTAGATTTCTAAAAAAAAGAGAATTTACCATACTATGATAAATTGTTTTTGCATTTACAAACGAGAAGAAAAAAAATTAACCTGAAAAAAATTTTAAAATACAAACTAAAAAAATGAAAATCTATACTTGTATTTTATTTAGTCGGTTATAAATTTATTTAATTATAATGAATAAGAATATCAAAGATGTCATTGTTGATGAATATACTTCTTTAAAAGCTAGTTAAAACGGTAAAATTAATCAAATTATTATTCAATCGTTTTATTTAACAAAATTGGTTAAGTGTGCTAATAATAACTTAGAGGATTTAATAAGATCACCTGTCAAATTTTAATTCAGCTAAAAATATGTAATTAACTAACTAACATAAACAATAAACTCAAAATAACAAAGAAGAAATTATTCATAAGCAAAGAAAATTATACTAATAATAATTGTAAAGAAGTGGAAGCTGTCAATTTTGAGGAAGAAAAATAAATTATTTTTCTGCCCTCCGGCCGGAAAGTGGCAACTTTCTGGCCGCTGCGCTAAACAAAGTTGCCACATTCCGGCTACGTCGAGCAGAAAAATAGTATACACACCTTGGCCAGTAAATAAGAAAGCCTCAGATCACATGTTTGTCAACCTCGGCTTCGCCTCGGCCAACAATTACATGTGATCTGAGACTTTTCTTATTTTACTGGCCTAGGTATGTAATATACTATTTCATATAACCTGCATTGAAAATGTGAGTTTCAATGCCTGTTGAGCCAACCGAAACTAGACAATTTCAGACCAATGCGACTGTGCCGGGCAGGTATCAATTATTTCTTCCCGGCGGACAGAAAATGACGATTTTCTGTCCGCAAGGTGAAGTTGCAGATTTATTTTCAATCTTATCAATTGTTTGTTTATTTTATACCTTTATAATTGTCATTCTAACCGTTAACTGTACTGACATATTATAATTCTGTTATTAAGCATAAATAAGAATGATAAAAGAAAACTTGTCAATTTACGAATAATGTTTGGTAAAAAATAAACTATTACTTTCTATTTTATTATAAATTTCATAATAAAATGGTATTTTCGCTGTTCGTCTGAAACTATCTAGTTCTGGTTGGCTCCAGGCATTGAAACTAGCATTTTTAATGCAACTTATATGAAAAATATAATGTGTGACGCGGGATGAAACACGATTTCAGACCGAGTGATGCCAGCCCTCGCTTCGCTCGGGCAGGCAACTTCACTGGTCTGAAATCGTTTTGTTTCATCCCTAGTCACACAATATATTATTATTATCATCATTCATTACTAAATTTATGGAATATAAGGTAAGTATATTGTTAATTATTTTAAAAAAATTCAACCACAGAAAAAAAATAAAAATTATTTCCTGACAAACATTTGATAAAATAAACAATTTAATATATAAATTTTCAAAAGAAGTATATTCTTCTCTGTGTTGGTGACAGTTGATTTATTAACTAATGTAATATATATTTAATAATTTTAAGAATTTTATAAAAAATAAACTATGGTAAAAAAAATTGACATCTAAAAATTTAAAAATATAAAAAATGCAATTTTTTTGTTAAATAAAATTAAAAAATCGTCAAGTGGCAGCTAACTTTAATGTCAATTATAATTTCAGCAATAAAAGTACTGAAAATAGTGAGAGTCCGCGATGCCAACGATTAGATGATCAGAAGGATGAAAATAGTTATTGGGGGATAAAGTTTGGCGGCACCCTGTCTACTCGGACCGGACCGCGTACCGCTCACCGCTCAGTAGATGAGTAGATCGCTGGAGACTCGTTGCCTAGCGACATTGTATTGATCTCCAGCTAGTATCTCGGCAACGGCAGCTTTTTCTATATACATATATACACAGACACACATACATACATACATACATACATACGGACACCCAACACAACCCTCAAAACTTACTCATCTATTCTGCAGATATTATATACATAGAATCTGCTTCACCCCCTTGATCCCTTTTATTGCAATATTGTCATATTTTCTTCTCCCATAAATAATTCAATTCTTTATTTATTTATCTATTTATTAAAAAGTATATTTAGTCATCTACATCTTTATATAAAATGAATACATAAGTACAAGTATTGCAAAAATTTTTCCATTAAATTCAATGATATATTTTTATAATAACTAAAATTTTATTTTATTTTATATACAATTTATTCCTAATATTTCATATATTAAAAAAATATATATATGTTTATAACAGGAATATTTAAATATAAACAAATTAATACAAATTTTTTAATAATAAACATAATTGGGATTTACGAAATAAATAAATATACAAAGGGTGTTATTGGGGGATAAAGTTTGGCGGCACCCTGTCTACTCGGACCGAAGCTTGCATAGGTCCATCCAGGGTTGCTGGGTAACGATCGTCCACCCTTAAACTTTCCATCGTTTTGATGATGGAGGAGAACCTCGATCCCCTTTTCCAAATATATATCTCTTCTTTATTTTATTTTCTGCCCTTCTGATCTCACTCTCTTCTTTGGTATCTTCATGAAACTCTGATCAATATAAAACCCCCTCATGCTATTTGCTTATAAAAGCCCCCTTTTTTTTTTTTATCATACAATTATATCTTATAAAAAAATGAATCTAACATAAATAATCAATAATCTTAACAATTTTATTTTATAAATAATTAAAAAAATATTTATTATCAATTAATTAAATAATTTTTTTAAAAAATATTTAATTGACGTATTAAAAAAAATATTTTATTTATTTTGAAGATAATCCTTGTGGAGATAATTGTTGATTATGGTCCGCTCTTAGCATTCACCGCGTGCCTTATGAATTGTTAAAACATGGCACATGGAAGCCCGCTGTGAACGCAAGGAGCATAGACTCATTTATAATTTTTATAAAATTAATTCATACATTTAATATTAATAATCACAATCACTAAGCACCACCACAATCACAAATAAATTAATAAATAAAAATTTTTATGATATAAAGTTGTCTTGCAGATCCGTCCGAACGATCCTGGGCCTTGTAATTTATTAGATAAATAATAATAACGCCGAAGAGTGACTGGAATGAAAGTAGAAGTGAAAAAGGGTGATCAGGGACGAGGGAAGGGGACAGTGCAAGGGACAAGGAACTATTTGATACAATGCAACATATTGAAAAGAAGCAAACGTCACGCAGATAGGGTGTTGGTCTGATAAAGTTGAGTTGGTGGAGATAGATGGTCAAAATGGTTAGAAGAGGGGAGGGGGATTATTGATGATTATTTCAGTATTTAAAATGCAAAACTAGACCCTCTTTTTTTTCCAAGATGATGACTTATTATTTATTCCTTGTAGGGAGAAACCACCCTCTTTTTTCCCCCGTGTTTTCATTACTTAAAAACTTATCCCTAAGCACTATGGACCCCCTTGAGGATATACACAGCATTTATAATTTTCAAGAGCAGCTGACACTGCCTGATGGTCTACTTTTATTGTGTATGGACATTCGCATAATCGAGTAGTTATATATCCCCCTATCGACCCACATTACCCCTCTTTTAGAAATATTAATGTGTTAGTTACAAAGAAATTTCACTTTAGTATTTTTTTTTATTTTATTTTATATATAAAAATAAAATAGAAAGAAAAAATTAAAAAAAAAAAAGAAATTAATTAAAGTATTTTAGATGAAAAAAAATTTTATAAATTTTTTAGAAAAATAATTATTTTATTGCAATTTATTTTACTAACAAATGATATAATGCGATAGAAATAACACGTGGACGTCACGGATGATGACCTTTATGTCGACACACGCCCACCCCATTGATTTTAAAATACTTTCATTCATGATATATATTCTGTCATCATTAATTTTTATATTTAATTAAGTAAGATAATTAAAAAAAATTTTTTTTTTACGCCTATTTTAATAATTAATTTTTTTTCTCACTTGAGATAAAAAAAAAATCAATCACAAAAATTTTAAATAAAATTTTTATAATTAAGGTAAAAGCCCCAATATATGATCATGTACCAGTATATGATCACTCCATGTATTTGTATATCTATATTCACAAATATAGGTATACAAATGAATGGAGTGATCATATATTGGGGCTTTTACCTTAATGATTTTAAAAAAAATTATTAAAATAAAGAAGAAGTTTAGATAATTCACAAATAAAAATTTTATATTTTTATAGTTACAAAAAAGTAAAATTCACTGATATTAAAAAAAAAAAAATGCAATAAAGATGACACTCACTAAAAAATAATAAAAAAGATCCGGCGATTTATAAAGTTTTAAAAAATAAAAAAAAATAATAATCAATTGATACCTTGAGGATATTCACAAATCCTTGTAGTATTGATGTAGTAGCGGTTTACACAAGACGATGTTCACACAGAGTTGAATTGCCAAGAACAAATATAAATTTAAAAAGATGGATAGTAATATAAAAATATAAAAATATAAAATAATAGAACTGTAGGAAGCGATGTACGGAATCGCGCGGCAATGCTTGGTAAATGTGAAACGACGAGCGTTAGAGTGTCCAGAGTGTGGCAAGGACGATGATGATGGTTAGGACGAGAAAAGGGAAAATTCGTTCTACTGATCATGCGCTACCCGGTTTTAACTTGTACTAGTATTAATATTTCATATGTATATTTAATATATATACTACACTGTAACTGTGAGTGAGTAGTAAGAGTCAGGGTGTCGTCAGTTGGTGTTGTTGGTTTGATGGTCGCGGGGCCACTGCGCCCTCTTCGTCACCGTAACCCTCTCTAGTCTTCGGAGCAACCCCTAGCTTCAATTCCAAAACCCTACATCCCCCTACTTCCTACTTCTTCCCCCTATCGAACTCTCCTACCTAAATTTTCCACCCCAGTTTCTGCCCCTACACCCCTGCACCCCTCCTTCCATTCTCCTCTTATCACTATTCTCAACAGCACACTGTGATGCTGCTACCAATACTACCATACATTTACCGACACACTAAAATTTAAACCGCCCTATGTCGGCCCTACTCACTCTTGTCCATTTCCACTTCTACTTTCGAATCACAATCATCACTACTGCTTCTACCACTACTCTCGTACCATTTATCCACCACCAAATGTTCTCTGATCATTGCTACTATATATCTGTTCTGTTACTATTTTACTACTACTACCGAGGGCATAGTAATTGTAGTAATAGTAAAAGCATTGATGATAATCATTATTTATTTATTTTTTACATATCCTCTTTTTATTTTTCTACACAGAAAAAAAAATTTATTTGAATCAAGTAAATAATTTTGAAGAATTTCATATTCTTGATTTGAATAGAAAAATTTTTAAACTAAGAAATTTTTCGTCTTGATTCAAGATAATTTTTTTTTCAGTGTAGTTTAAATTTTTTTACACTGGAAAAAAAAAGTTATTTGAATTAACAAAAAATTTTTGGGCTTAAAAAATAATTTTTAAGAGTTTTATTGTTTTTAATTAAGTGAAATTTCAGTTTAAAAATTTTTCGACAAATCAAGTCGATAAAGTTCTTTAAAATTAATTTTTTTTCTGTGTAAAAAATAAATCATACATAAAACTTTAACCAAAATTTTTTAGTAAATTAAAATTGAGCCAATTAAATTTCTTAATTTTTTTATGAAAATTAATTTTGCAGATATTTAATAATTTTAAAAATTTTTAAAACAAGTAAATAATGGTAAAAAATTAAAAATGCAATTTTTAAAAAACAATTTTTTTTAAAGAAATTTCAGTCGACGCTCTCTGTATTGGACCTCTCTGTATTTGACCGCTCTCTGTATTTGACCACATTCTTCCTCTGTATTTGACGATTTTACACAGCTCTTAGGACAAGGACGAGTCAAATACAGAGAATGGTCCTGTACGGGCGAGTCAAATACAAAGAGCGTTGACTGTTGTTTGTTAAAAAAATCCAAAAATGGTCAAGTGACTGCTAACTATAATGTCATAATTTTTTGCCCATTTTTATTTATTTTTTTTTTTTACATAATTTTCATTTTTTAATTACTACTCAATTTTTAATTTTGTGTAAAAATATTGAATAAAAAAATTATTTTTCTTTTGATAATTAATTAAAAATAAATAATTACTTTTAGAATTGATATTAGATATTACAAATTGAATATTTGTTTATATTCAATCAGTAAAAACAGTGCTAAATTTCACCACCTACAATCTCAGTAATTGAGAGTCATAATTCTCATCTCTGTGGGATATAAATTGAACAAAGGTACCGCTAAAAAAATCAAAACCAAACAATCTATAAGATTTTTTTTTATAAATTTGCTTGAATAAAAAGAAGAAATGTAAAATACTTTGGGCTTTGTAGAATTTTGTTGCTATTTTAAAGCTTCAAGCTCTAGAAAATTTTTCTATCACCAAAATATATATATTTTTTTTAGTTAACTTTTATTTATTTATCGTATTTGGATTTAATTTTTAGGAAGAAATTTTACTGAAATTACTTGAAGAAATGATAAGTAGAAAAATGAGTAGATTTAATGTAGTACAGGCCAGCCAATATATTTTATATATATATATTTCTCATTCTATCTCAAGTTGGGTCGCTAGGCAACCCTCAGCTTCGTGCCTGGAAGCCTGCAGAATTGCCAAAGCGAGATGCATCCCCTTCAAATGTATCGGCCCAGCCAACTACTGTCGATTTTAGTTCTACGCACAAACACCGTACACCAGGATATTGAAAAAAAATAATATTTCAAACTTTGACAATTAATTAATTTTAAAATAATATTCCAAACTTTAAAAATTATATCAATCTTATTAAAAATTTTATCTTTAGTATAAAAAAACATTATAAATTACTATTTTTATTTATTGTTTTCTATCACTCAAGTATTTTTTTCCTAAGCAAAAATTGATTATTCGTGATTGAGGTTTGAGGGGATGTAGAAATAGGAAGGAGATGAGATAAACTAAAAGAACTTTATCATTATTATTTTTATTATTATTATTATTCTGTACGCTCGGAGAAATGCCGGGCGTCGTGCTGTCTAGCATTTGAGCATGTACGATTAATGAGAATAAAAAAATATTTCAAGCTCGTGTAAACATTCCATAAATGTTTTTTATTTTTTTATTATATAAATTTTATTGAAAATTTTTATTTAATGTAAATAACGTTAATTAAATAACGTTTTATAGTATGTATAGTATGCAATAATATTTTAATTAAAAACGAATTAAATTATTGTTATATAAATAAAGTTTTATTTTATATTAATCTTTTAGTACAAAAAATAAAATATAATAATAATAATAATAATAATAATTATTATTATTATTATTATTATTATTATTATTATTATAAATTTTTTAACTATGGATTTTTATTATAAACTTAAATTTTTTGAATAATAATTAGCAACCTTGCAGTCACTATGTGACTGCCGTGTCTTGTAAAATATAAATAAATAAAATTTTGCTTTATTAAATAATGACTTTTGTTAAATTGCACTGTAGTTTCTTAAATATTGACGTTTTTAAAGATATAAGCTCATCACGATGTTACACTCATCAAGAGCTTTCATTTGAGTACTCACATGCATTTTGATATATTTTTCATATATACATATATATATAATATATATAAATATATGAAAAATTGATGTGGGTACTCAAATAAAAGGTCTCGATGAGTGTAACATCGGGGTGAGCTAATATCTTTAAAAATGTCAATAATTCACAAGATACAAGGTCATTTCTTAATTATGTATCTAGAGATACATTTTTCGAATGTAGCCTAAATACTTATCATAATAAATTAACTATCGGTGAAAATGATATGAAATCTTGAAAAGGAAGAAATTTAAATCAAGACCTTTGCAGTGACACTAAATTTCACTAAAAAAAAACCGATTTTATCATATGATTATTCTGGACACAAAATTTTTTTTATTCTCTTAATAATATAGATAATAATAAAATAAAATTTATCTTCATAAATTTGAAAGAAGTAAAATTAGGGAATTTAAATAAAAAACATTACTATTGATAAAGAAATAAAAGTCTATTACTTGGGTAAGGTTACTCACTTTTATTACTTGTACTTTGTAATTTTTTTTTTTTAAATAATGGTGTATATACCACAGAAAGAGTTCCTTTTCATATCAACAGAAGAATAAACTTATTTGGCTCGCCAGTACCATACACCTTGTCAAAAACAAGATCAAGGATGTACAAGTCTTGATCTCTCTATGTGTGATGAGTGTGATGACACTGTGCATCTCCAAGCGTTTTGTTATTGTGTGGATGTGTCTGACCATATATATATGATAACAAATTGAAAGAGAAAAGAGAAAAAATGTAAAAAAATGAAAGCGAATAAGTTTTACGGGGGTGTTGGCCCGCAGCTTCAGCACAGAGAGCATTCGCAGTCGTGATAACCGAGACTAAATGGGGTGGCTTTAACGGGAGTTAGGGATAGTTTGGGGGTGAGTCCGTGATACAGTATAAGGGGCTTGCAAATCGATGAAGCCGTGACGTCACGGGGCGGGATACTGCGTTACCATGGTGACCGCCAACAGATCCCGGCCATTTGAGGCCGCTTCAGGGTCTCTGTTGGATCAAATTTTATTTAATTTAAACCCCTGATTCAAGCCCTTTTTATTTTTTATTCTTATTCTTATTCTTATACTACTTGTATACGGTCTTTGCTTATTTTTCCTTATACATCTACTGCGCCTTTATCTCTCCGCTATTTTATTAACTTTGCATGGAAAATAATTTCGAGGTACTTTTAAATTTATTTTTTAACTTCCCGCTGGAAAAGTAAATGGTTTTAAGGAAGTAAAGATATTTTTACGATTATGTTCTGGTCTGTGTAAACCTTTTGTAACTTTTCAATGGCTTGATCGATTGAAACGCGCTTTAAGATACTCTAAAAGACTCTGCCAAATTAAAATTTCAAAAGTTAAAAAATCGGTCCGATAAATTTGAAAAATTTCAAAAAATAAAATTTTCAAAATAGTCTTCAGATTTTTTTTTATAAATTAAATTAGCAAGCAATTAAATTAAAATTTATTTTAATATACTATTTATTTAATTAAAAGTCAATTTTAAATCCAAATAATTTTTTATAATTATAAGATTAATTTATTTATTATATCACTCCATTTATTTTATTTGAATTAAAAAAAAAATTATTTCTTAGATATTAAATATTACTTTTAAAAAAATTAGTGAAAGAGAAAGAGAGTCAAGAACAAGTTAATAAATTATAGTCGCGCTGCTCTATATTAATAAATTATAATATGTCACCCATTGCTGTAAAAAATGTTTTAAAAACTAACATATAAAAATGTCGAGATTTATTTAATATTTATTCTGATAAAAAAAATTAATTAGATTTAAGAGCAAAAATATCATTTTGTAGAATTTTGAATTAATTTTAAATTTAAATAAAATTAAATTGAACAAAGAAAAATTTCTTGAATAAAAAATTTTTTTACTTAATTTAAAATTATGAAAATGAAATTATTTGATCAAGAATTTTCCTTTAAAATCAAATTAATTTTTTTATCCGTTTTTTCCAAGAAAATATATCAATTCAAGACTTTTCCTACTCGAATAAAGACAATAAAATTCTTTAAACTGATTTTCTTGCTTTCAATAATTTTTCTTAAAAATGAATTATATGGCCAAAATATAAAATAAAATTCAGAGAAAAATTTGAGATGAATAGATATTTGGACGGATAAATCAATAGAGAGAGAGAAAGAGAAAATGAAAGAAGAATAGTAAAGAAGGGTCTTAGTTTAGGGATAGTTGAAGATCCAAGAGATTGGGAATTATATAAGGGCCAGAAAAGTAACGGGGTTATATACATATATACATGATATATCTATATACGAATATATAGGGTTGTGAGTTCTAGATTTGTGTGTACAGGGTAGTAGGAGTAGCTGAGAGAGAGAGAGAAGGAGCGAAAGAGAGAAAGTAATAGGGGTGTGTTTGGTCCGGGAGCTAGAAGCTGGTGATGCTGTATTGATCCAGTTGAAATGAGAGGAAGCTAAAGTAAGCCGCAGAATGTTGTCATGGTAACTGTTCTCGACTCGTGTACACCTCATCCCTTTATCTACATGTATATTTAAAAATATGCAAGTGTAACTTTAAATATAATACATATACACATTATAAATTCCGATTATAATTAAAATCGTTCATGTTGATGGCTATTTTGTTTTTAAAAACAAGATTTTTTTGCTATTTTTTGAAAAATTATTATTACTATAAATATAATTTTCCTGTTATTTAAATTAAAGGATCTGTATGTCGAAAAATATTGTTTTTACAATTTCTTCTTTTCACGGAAATAATCATAATCATAAATATCATTTTTAAAAAAATAGAAAAATTAGCGAGTAGACAACATAAATAATAAAAAATCATTAAAATACTTCTTAAAGCTACTTACCATTAATAATATAATCAATAATATCTCATATATAATTTAATGGAGTAAGAATAAATAAAGCTTTCTCAAGAAAAAAAAATTTTCTCAATTTCTTCTAAGAATTTTCTTAGCTTAAAAAAAAAAACGCTCAAGAATTCTTCTTCTTTAAATTATTTTTAAGTAAATTAATTCCATATAAAATTTTGTGCTTTTGAAAAGGAAGTTCTCAAGAATGTTATAATTTTATCTTATTATTTAATTACTGAGGCGTAGACTTTTTATACGCACAGTACTTTAGATTTTATCCTAAATAAAAAAATCATCTTCGAAAAATCAATTCTTCTTCTCGCTGAAAAAAAATACAGAATAATAAAATTAGAATTGTAATTAAGAAGTTATAATTTAAAAAAAAATGCTCCAGTTCAATTACTTTTAATAATAAGCTTTTTTTCTTACCCAAATTTTTATTTAATATAATTTTATTATTAAAAAAAGTAAATATCAATAATATATCATTTTTTTATTAAAATTTTCAAGTCATTTTATTTCTTCTTATATTTTTTGCTGAATTTTGCATTGATATTGCTACCAAAATTCGATAAAGTTTCAAGTATATATATATTATATATATTGGATTTTGATGGTTGTTATGGCGCTATCTTTTGGATTAAATGTGAATTAAAATCACTCTGGGGGATGTTGAAAGCTTCAGTTTAGTTAACATCTCGAGTTTCGAGTTTCGAGACTAGGACCAGAAGTTTTGTGGTGGGAGAGATGAAAAAAGGGATGCTAGAAAGAATTAAAAGTCCACAAGGGCGCAGGACAAACTCGACAATAAGTAGGTATGTACTATTTAATTAAATTTTCTTGTTTTTTTTTTCTTCTTTCTTCATATATTTTCTTCTCTAATGATTTTTAAAATAATTTCTGATCGTTAAAATATTTTTTTCAAATAATTATTTTAAAATTTAGACATAGAAAATAATCAATTTATTTTTTTTTTCAGTTATACTAGGGTGATTATGGAACGAAAAAAATTTTTACTCATGTCCTGTGCGGCCGCAATCAATTCTAAATATTATTAATAACAATTTTGTAAGTAATTTTATATTATTCAAAATTTTATGTAATTTTTTGTGAAGATAATGGTAAATTAAATATAATTTAAAGGCAATTAACCAACCAAAGAAGAAAATAAATAATCAACAATTAATAAAAGTGATAAAATAAATAATAACAAAAATATTAAAATAAAAAATGAGATCTTACGACGGTGAAAGCAGTTCAGGTGATGAAGACGATCGGCGTGAAATACTTTCTGATAACAACCATTTAAATCAGGGTGGATGGCGTGGCTCAACGCATCCTGCATGGGCATGGGAACACCGTGTGAGTATTTTAATAAACATTAATTATTTTAACGAAATTAAAATTATTAATTGTATTAATAAATAAAAAGCACCAGTTACAAAATCAATCAAATCCATCATTGGAGTCAATAGCAGCGTATTCAGCACCACCACCAGCACATCCAGGTCTTGGAGTATCTTCAACAGGTTATACTCCTGGATCTGATCATTCGCAAAATCATGGAAGACGAACTCCATTAGGTGCTGTTGGTCTTGGAGGATTTTATTTTCAACAACAACCTCAACCACATACCTCTTCTAGTGTTTTATCATCTGATGAAAATCGTCCTGATCAAGAAAGGTTCATTTCAAAATTTTTATTATTATTATTAGTCAAAAAATTTAAGTTAATAATAATAATTTTATAATCTAAAGTGATTATTATTATTATTATTACTAGCAACCTTTCAGTCACTATATGTGACTTGTTAACTATAAATAAATAAAATTTTGCTTTATTAATTAATAACTTTTGTTAAATTTCACTGTATTTTTTTAACTATTGACGTTTTTAAAGGTATAAGCTCATCTCGATGTTACACTCATCAAGAGCTTCCATTTGAGTACCCACATGCATTTTGATATATTTTTCATATATACATATATATAATATATATTAATATATGAAAAATTGATGTGGGTACTCAAATGAAAGGTCTCGATGAGTATAACATCAGGATGAGCTTATATCTTTAAAAATATCAATAGTTCACAAGATACAAGGTCATTTCTTAATTATGTACCTGGAGATAGAGCATTTTCGAACACAGCCTAAATACTTATCATCATAAATTGACTATTGGTGAGAATGATATGAAACCTTGAAAAGGCACGAATTCAAATCAAGATCTTTGCAATGACACTAAATTTCACTAAAAAAAACCGATTTTATTATATGACTATCCTGGACACTAAATTTTTCTTATTCTCTCAATAATATAGATTATTATTATTATTATTCAAAAAATTTAAGTTAATTGTAATTATAATAATAACTATAATTTTAAGGTCTAACATGTCATTATTATTATTATTATTTTTAGGCCTACAGGATCACGTTTAAACTGTCCACCAAAATCGAAAAGTTCACGTCAAGGAAAAAGTGTAAGATTAAATATAAATGCACGTGAACGTCGAAGAATGCATGATTTAAATGATGCACTTGATGAATTACGTTCAGTTATCCCTTACGCTCACAGTCCTTCAGTAAGAAAATTATCTAAAATTGCAACATTATTATTGGCTAAAAATTACATTCTTATGCAAGGTAACTTAATAATATTTTTTAAAACACATACTTCTTTAAAAAATTTTAAATACATTGCTTTTATTGATAAATATAGGTAATGCACTGGAAGAATTGAGGAGAGTAATAGCAGTACTTCAATCACCGCATGCACATACAACCGCACTACCACCCACACCAGTGTCATATGATTTGCTCCAAGGATTTCCTGGTAAACTTTTTCAAGATGTTCCAGAGTTACAAGGTATTCATGCATTAAATACATCAGGTATTAATTCAAGTGGTCCATCTAATGATAGAACACCCTCAACTGCTGATTTAAGTGTTACAGGATCAGAGTCAACTTAAATTTTTTTTTTTTATAAATATCATAAGTAGAGTTTGAACTAAATGAAAGTAAATGAAAGTACTAGTCACTAAGATTTTCAAATACAATAATATTTACAAATAATTTTTAATAAAGCAATAAATATTTATTATTAACTGACAAATTGTTCATCTTGAACAGAGGACAGTTAATAAATAAATAACGAGGAAACGATAGTCAATATAGCATGTGATACGTGTTAATAAGATTTTAATAAAATCATATGCGTCAATAATAATTAATTATATTGCATTAATTATTAAATTTATATAAGTAAAACATAAATATATTTATTATTCTCTATATTAATATATAATAACAACAATTGATAGATTATATTTATAATAATAATAATGGATGAAATCGCTCAGATAATAATATTTCAAGTGCCAAAGAGCATGGATTAATTTATTTTACAATTAATAAATTAAAAATTCCATAATTCACTGACTTAATTATTTATAAAATATTTAAATAAAAATGACGAGTAATAGTGAAGATATATATTAATATTAATATTAAGAAAATTGTCATCGATTACATTGATAAATGAAAAAACACGTTAGAGTTACAGAATTTATTTTTAATTATTAATTTATATTATATTTAATATAAATAAATATTAATTCAAATTGCATCTAACAACAATTATATTAAAGAGATTATTTACAATAGATTTGAATATTATTGATAATTATTCTATAAAAAAAAAAAATCTTTTTTATGTAATGATTTGTGAAATAGAGCCTGAATTATTTTTAATGTATATCTTAAAAAAGAAAAAATGAAATTATTATTTTAACAATTAAGAATAATAATATAATTATCGATTAAAAATAATTGTAGTGTCAAAAAGAGAAATAAATCATAATATACAATATTAAAAAAAATAGTACTGTTTTTTAATCCAAGATATTATTTTAATGAAAATTAATTTAGGAGATATTTAAGAATTTTTTTAACAAATAAATTATGGCAAAAAAATTGACATGTAGAAATTCAAAAAAATTAAAAATGCAATTTTTTTTTAATAATTTTTCACAACAAATTTATTTAGTAAATAAAATTAAAAAATTGTCAAGTGACTGCTGACTCTAGTATCATATTTTTAATTTTGAAAAAATATAACATTGTACTGAAATATTACATGTTTATTTTTAATTATAATCCTAGAAAAAAATTATAATAACTTTTAACATTTTTTTATTTTAATAAAATTTTCTAAATTCTCGCGCACATTAGGTATATTAATATTTATAATACTAAAGTTATCCGAAGCTTTTAATTTTTTTTTTCATTTATTAAATTAGAACTAAAAAACATTTTTAAAATATTACATTTTACAAAAATAAAAAAATTGTCAAGCGACTGTTAACTTTAATGTCATAAAATTTGATTTTATTTTTTTGTAATTATTTCTTCAATAAAAAAAACTTCTAACATTTTCACATGTCGGCTTACTTATTTAATAATTTCATTTTATACTTACGCAGCCATAAAAAAAATTTATAGCGCTGTAATAAGAAAGCTTCCATGACAGCTACTGAGAAAACGACAGTAGCGCCACCGCAGATGAGAAATTCAAAAATCATCTATTATGGTATGGACCAATTTGTTTTTTAATTGAAAATATTTTTTTAAAAATATCATTATTTATAATAATAAAAAAATTATGAGATTATATGTGGATAAATTGATAAATAATTAATAAGTGATAAAAAAAAATTCTGAGTGATAATGTACTATATAAAAAAGTGAAAGCAGTCAAAGGAATTTACAATAGTATAGCCGAATAATAATAACAAAAATAAAAAAAATTAATAAAATATTAATTAAAAAAATTAAAATTGGAATAATATTTACAAGTGCATTTATACACTTTGTACCCATTAGTGCATCCGATAATCCACAGTGAAAAATAATAAACAGATAAAGAAAATAATGCATCATCGAATATTGTACAGTGGCAGGCAGCAGCATCAGCACGCTACATAGCTATAGTTATAGGTGTTTATATAGTTGTTGGTTGAGGTTGATGCGTCGTGACCATCGTAGATACACTACATAAGTCGTGACTGCTGTCTTTACCTTGCACACTTGCTAGTACAATTTACAATTTTAACCTTATATTTTAATATACTTTATTAATATCTTTAGTATATTAAATTCTCATTGTTCTACCTGTGTTGTGACGCTCCATAATTATTTACAATTGATCTGCATTCGTACTGATATACAACAATAAGTATAAAAAAACATATATATATGTATACATATATACAAAGAAAGAGAAAAGAAAAAATACTGGAGTATCGTCAAGATGGCTTAGTAACACTCAACTTAGCAATATATACTCTGCGATAAACACTTGCAATTAATATTTTTTTTTAACATTTTAGTTATTAATATAATCAAAATTTTATTAATAAAGTTAATTTATTTTTATTTCATCACGTTGTTTATATAATTATTTGACGAGTAAAAAACTCTGACGTGATGTTTTAATACAGTGATTTTAACTATGAAAAATATTAATATGGAAGGAGAATAATTTTTACTTAAAAGGTGAGTAGCCGGTATTTTTTACTTTATTTATTTATTATTTTCAATTAATTTGACACGTCGCATGTACCGTGAAGAATTAAAAATTTTTCTGCTAATTTCAATCAAATTTAAGATAAAATTTAAATAATTAGTTTTCTAAGAAAAAAAAAAATTAAAACAAATAAATAATACAAAATAAAAAAAAATATTTATGACAATACATAACTACGAATAACGGTTATCGTAAAATGACAGTACATGTGTATACTTATACATTTAAAAATGAAAATATTTATTCCAGGGAAGTAAAGTAATATTTTAGGAAAAAAATAAAAATAATATATCAAATTTAGTAGTATATATTGTGTAATATTAAATCAAGTATTTAATTAGAAAAAGTAAATCAAATTTCCAATTGTTAAAAAATAAGAATTATAATTTTTTTTTTATTTCAAATAATTGATTAAATTATTAAAAATTAAAGGTAATCAACTATTAATTGCAATAGTCAAAGGTGTGCTACTAAATTAATTTTATTGGTAACACAGGACTTGTTCTTATCGATGCGTTGATATTCAAAAACTAAATTTTTATTTCAATAAAGTAATATGAAATTTAACTAAAATTAAAATTTTCAACAAAAAGGTGTGAATAAATAAAAACAAAAAAATTAGGAAAACGGTTGACCCCAAAGGCCATCCCTGCAACTTCCCGCTGATTCCGTTAATACATGGCCGTTTTTTTGAGCTCTTTGAGCTCAAAAATACAATCTGTGTGTTGTTTTGAGCTCCCCGAGCTCAAAACGATACCTTTTCTATGCTTTTGAGCTCATGAGCTCAAAAGTCTGATACAAGTTTCACAGAACGCTATTTTTTGAATTTTCAAACCGCAATAACTTTTGAATGAATGAACCGATTTTAACGTGGTTGGCGGCATTCTACGCAGTTTTTAAGCCTCATAAAGAATTGCTAAGTTTCAATTGGTCAAACTAGAAATTTCGGAGTAACTCCGAAAAAACACTTTTTTCGGTTTTCTTTCGTTCACGATATCTCTCGAACGAATCAACCGATTTTGACCGGATTGGCGGCGATCGACGTGGTTTTTCAAGGTAGAAAGCTGATTAGTTTTTGGAATCGATCGGTAAAGCCGTTTAAAAGTTATTCCAAAAAAACCACTTCTGAAAAAAATTTTTTTCCGATTTTTTTTTAGATTTCTCCAAATTTCTCAAAATCGATCGGTCCGAATCGGTTCAAATTAACAGGAAATCTAAGTTTGGCGAAGCCCTTTCGAATGACACCAACCGCGATGAAATCGGTTCAACCGTTCATAAGTTATAAGAGGTTTACATACTTACTTACTTACTTACTTACTTACTTACTTACTTACTCTCTCACACACACACACACACACACACACACACACACACACACACACACACACACACACACACACACACACACACACACACACACACACACACGCAGACATAGTGACATAGTGACACCCTCGCGGGAATAGTCAGGGAAGCTTCTTAGGACCTCAAAACGTCGAAATCTGATGAAAACTCGATTTTCGAAAAACGGGGTAAAACCAATAACTTCCCGATTTTTGAAAATTTTCAATTTTCTTAGCGAGAAGTTAAAAGGTAGAAAATAGTTGATAGTATTTTCAATGATTTAAGATCAAGCATCAGTTGCCACGACGACCGTCATTGATTCCTTTCCCTCTTGTATCAGAGCTTTTACCTCTTTTTTTTACATTCTCTTCTACAATTATTTCCATTCAATTTTTACTTTCTTTTTATCTTATTTTCTCTCATGGTTTTGGTTTTATAACTAAAAAAAATTGACAAATAGAAAGATTGTATTAATTTTTATATAATTTATGGATTAAAGCTTCAAACGACCAATAAATTTTATTTATTTATTCATAGATCTTTCCTGCAGTCAATAATTAAAAATTTAAATAATAAAACTAATTAAAATTTTTAATAATAAATTCAAGAAGAAAAATATGATAGTTTACGGTATAAATTTACTGTTCGATAACGCTTCTACATTACTGCAGTACTACTATAGAGTAAGGGTAAGGATCGATTCTCCGATTCTCCCATTTTCCTGAGCTTTTCGACTCACAAACTCTCATCATATGTAATATTAGTAACATTTGCAGTAAAATTTGTATCATAACTAAAATTTTACAGCTTTTTATAAAATTATTTTAAAAATTGTATAAAATTATTAAAAAAATTTTTTTTAATTTAATTAAACCCCGCAAAATATCTTAAATTCTCAAATCAGTATCAAAGTAAATTCTAAATCAACTTACTGTCTATCTACCTTATAAACAAATTCTACTTTTTTTATAAACAAGTTAATTTAACAAACGCGCGTGCGCGCAAAACCAACACTAGCACACTTTACTACAAAAGTAGGAGTATATGAAAATACTACATATATCTATTATATATTTATATACATATAATGCTCACTCCAGCTTTTACAACAACTTCAGCTCACTCCGTTCACTTTAACGTCAACTACGAATCGGATAACGGCTCCAATAAACAGAAGCAAGTCTTTATTTTTTAGTTAATAAATCATAAATCTATATTAGTGTTTACATTACATTATTTTACATATTATATTATTTATTTTATAAACATTTATTAATAAATTTACACTCAATATTCTCAAAATTAATCTTTAATTAATATTACAATTATTAATAATTTTTTATAATTATTAAGAAGAAATAAATAAACATATGTGTGTGAATATGTTTTTGTTTAAATAAAAAATTTTGAAGTTTAGTATTATTAAAAATTTTTTTTAAAATTATTATTATTATGATTTTTTTTTATTATTTGTAATTATTGTTTTTTTTTTTTGTATGCGCGTTGGTATCAGTAAGCGCGCTACTTATTGATCTCTTTGAGCTCTCATTATTAAGTAAAATAATAATTAAAAAATAATTATTTTTATTTTTTAGAAGAAAAAAATAAACGAGAATGAAAACACCGGCGATAATTGAAACAAATATGAAAAATGAAGCCCAAGAGGAAGCTAACTCATTGGACACTGCTACAAACACCGCAGCTCCGTTTAACCAATTACAATTATCTAGTAATGATAGTAAAAATATATCAATAGATAATAATAATTTATTAATGAATAAAAGTACACAACCATTAACATCAATTGATGAAGCAAAAGAAGTAATAACAAGTGAAGATAAAAAAGAAGAAATAAAAATTCTAGATTTTAAAGAATTAAATAGTGTTGATTCAACAGATGAATTCGTGCCTATTAATAATATTGATAAGACAGTAGTCGGTCTTGAGATATCAGATGAGGAAGCCAAACAATTGAAGCATGATGTACGTAGACTATCTCCAGTGCTTGTGAGTCTTCGTGAACGTACTCTTGGTGAAATATCATTGACACCAGATAATAATAATAGTAATAAACAATTGTTAGATCGTAATATTAGTCAAAATAATAATAGCAATCTTGATAAAATTAGTAATAGTAGTTGTAATAGTAATCAACAATTAGAAGATATAATTAATTTTGAAGAATCAATAGGCAATTGTTTACTGACTGATAATTGTAAATTATCATTAGAAGAAACAATCAATCAAAAAGAATTAATGGTTGTATTGTCACGTGTTGACGAAAATAATGAATTTAAAATAAAAGATGAATGTGGTGAAATAATTAAATCTCAATTAAAAATAAATAAGCGGCTTGAAAACGAATTTGATCAATTGGAGCAAAAAGAAAATCCAGTGTCGGAAGTAATTACTGAATCAAAAATTATTGGAAAAGAAAGAATCGATTCAGTTGATTTAGAATTAATTTCTATGGCGACAACGGATACTATTCAGAATTCGGCAACTGAATCGGGTGTTGATGAATTAGAGTTTAAACAAGAATCAAAACATGAAACTAAATTCAATAGTATTCAAATTGATGTTGATGATAATCTTGATGCTGATGTTGATGTTGATGGACTGACCTGCGATGAACCTTCATCGTTGACCAGGCTTACGTCGATCATCCAAGAACCTGAGGAAGATTCTGCGGAAAGTTTGGCGCTCAACACCGGAGCTGCTGGGGACGAAGTTAGATCAGATGGAAGCGATTCAGGCTTAGGAAGTGAAATTCCTGGCGATCCTGGGATCCAACCAGCACCTGAAAGTGACTCGGAGACGTCTTTTCTTGATAGAATTCCAGAAGATATTCTTGGAGATAAAGAAAAAGGTATATTTACTAAATAAAATTATTTTCTTATCTTTTATTTATTTATGGTTGAATTCAATTTTTTTTTTTAATTTCAACTATATTAGAATTTTAATTAAAATGATTTTTTATTTCAGTAATCAATCCACTTAAAACTTCGATATCAGTAGATGAAAATAGCGAGGCTTCATTGACACTACTACCGTTGCCAACCATTGGAACCCCACAAAAAAGCAATTTAAAACGACGAATAACTGATTATGCGAAAGGTGAACAACCATCCGCTAAGAGAAGTAATAACAATAAAGATAAAGATGACCATCATCACCAACAACAGCAGCAGCAGCAACGACAACAACAAGAGGATCAAGAACAGCAAGATGAAAAACAACCGATTATAGCAAAAAAACGCAACATACATTTTGATGCTGTTACGGTTTATTATTTTCCACGAGCTCAAGGTTTTACTTGTGTTCCATCTCAGGTATTGTTTATATGAATATTTTTTTTTTTAGTTTATGGTAAAAGACCCAGTTATTGACACTTGCAATTTTAGATTAATTAAAAAAAAAACTCCAATAAATTAATCTAAACTATTAAGAAAATAAGAAAAATTTTGTGTCCAGGATTGTCATATGATAAAATCGGTTTTTTTAGTGAAATTTAGTGTCATTTCAAAGGTCTTGACTTGAATTTGTGCCTTTTCAAGGTTTCTTATAATTCTCACCGATAGTCAATTTATGATGATAAGTATTTAGGCTGCATTCGAAAATTATCTATCTCTAGATACATAATTAAGAAATGACCTTGTATCTTTTGAACTATTGACATTTTTAAAGATATAAGCTCATTCCAATGTTATGATCTTATCACTTATCAAGAACACTTATCAAGACCTTTCATTAGACTACCCACATCAATTTTTCATATATTTAAATATATTATATATATGTATATATGAAAAATACATCAAAATGCTTGTGAGTACTCAAATAAAAGCTCTTGATGAGTGTAACATCGGGATGAGTTTATATCTTTAAAAATGTCAATAGTTAAAAAAAATACAGTGCAATTTAACAAAAGTCATTATTTAATAAAGCAAAATTTTATTTATTTCTAGTTCACAAGTCACGGCAATCACATAGTGACTGCAAGGTTGCTAGTAAATATAATTTATAAATTATGTTTTTAGATAATTGGTTTTTTGAAAACATTTAATTTTTGCAACTGGGTCTTTTACTTTATATTTAATGTGATTTAATAATGACAACATAAATATCAATATCAACAGGGTGGTAGCACACTGGGTATGAGTGCAATTCACACACATGCTGAGAGATTTTCACTAACAGAACATGCTGCCGAACAGAGAAGACTTCATCGAGCGCGATTAGCTCAATTGAGATCTGAAAGAGCGGCTACTTGTATCGCTGAGGCTGCATCAAGTTCGGAGGACCCAAGCGATGATACCGACGAAGAGCCCAGTGACACCGAGGATCTTGATATTGATAGTTATTATTTTCTTCAACCAGTACCAACCTGGCAGAGACGAGCTTTGTTACGTGCTGCTGGTGTACGCAGAATAGACGGTGTTGAAAAAGACGATTGTCGTGATATTCGTGCAAGTAGGGAACATTGCGGCTGTGGCTGTAAAGGATATTGCGATCCTGAAAGCTGTCCTTGTTCACGAGCCAATGTTAAATGCCAGGTATTTTTTTTTAATCAAATTAATCATCATTAATACACATGAAAATTAATTTAGCAGATATTTAATAATTTTAATTGTTTTTGTAACAAATAAATTATAGCAAAAAAAATTGATAAATTTTTTATTTTTTTTGATTCAATAAAAATTATAAGTAAAAAAATATTTTTTAAAAATTGCACTTGAAATTTATCAAATTTTTTACATGTCAAATTTTTTCTTTTAATTTTTTTCAACAAAAAAATTATAAAAATTTTTTAATGTCGGCTGATTTAATTTTCATTAAAAAGTATGAAAAAATTAATTCAGCAGATATTTGATAATTTTAAGAATTTTTTTGATAAACAAATTATAGCAAAAAAAATGATGAAAAAAAATTGACATGTAGAAATTTTAAAAAATTTTAAATGCAATTTTTTAAAAATAATTTTTTGGAACAAATTTATTTGTTAAAAAATAATTGAAAAATGGTCAAGTGACTGCTAACTTTAATGCCATTATTACATAAATTTTTATATTGCTTATAATATTGCTTTTTATTATTTAATAGGTTGATCGTGCTGGTTTTCCATGTGGTTGTTCACGTGACGGTTGTGCTAATAGTTCAGGTCGCATAGAATTTAATCCAATCCGTGTACGAACGCATTTTATCCACACATTAATGCGACTAGAGCTTGAGAAAAAACAGCGTGAAGAAGAAATCACAACATCAACAGTAACTGCAGCAGCAGCAACAACAGCACCAACGACAGGAACACCAACAATCATTACAACAACAACAGAAGCTTCTAAATCCACAACAATAACACCAGCAGCAGTTTTATCCCTGCCAACAGTATTTGATCAAAAAATAAATGACTTAGAACAATCTAATCATAATCATCTATCAGAATCATCATCAACAGATGCTTCTATTGGCATTTCTACTGGCTTAACAACTCTTCATTACAACAATGCTGATACATTAGATTTAACAAAAATAAAAAAACCAACAACACCTCCACTGCCATCATCTGCAATTTTGCCATTACAGTCAACACGTGAAAATAATCTTGATTTGTATGGCGTGCGGGATAATTGCTATTCAAATGAAGATATTGCTAATAAAATTCCACAAGAATTTAATCAAGTTTTTCAGGGTTTTACTGGACCAACTTTTCAATCTAACTATGAAAATTATTCAAGTTATGAATTAGGACCATCAACATCACGGCATCATCAAAATAATTACCATTATTATCAACATCAACATCAGCATCAGCATCAGCAACAAGAACATCAGCTGCAAAATCATCAAAACAAATTAAAACAGCAGCAACAAAAACCACAATTTATCCAGCAATTCCAACAAGCGTTTACTCATTATAATAATTACCAAGATTCTTCAACGGCAGCATCAGCTTCTGGTGATGTTGCTGCTGGACCGTCAATTTCTTGTGAGGCAATTCAGAAAAACAGCCACGGCCAGTCTAAAATTTATCAGCAATCTCCGACAGAAGATAATCCTCCTCTGCAGTACACTAATTTAAATTCAGTAAGACAATCAACCAGTGCTGCTCAACACATGGGAAAACTTGAACCCTTTTCAGACTTATTAGCCGGACGGTACTCTTATTACGAGCAAGCTGAATCCCATTCTTTGAATAATTATCAGCTGGTTAATTCTGTTAAGGATAGTAGCAATCATCACCATCATCACCATCATCATCATCATCATCATTATCACCAACATAAAAATAATGACGGTAATCATGACAATGATAAAGAAAAAAATATTGGCAATTGTAATGATAATAATGACTATGGTAATAATGGGATTAATAGTGATGTTAATAATGAAATTAATAAAGCTGAAGAAAAAACAACTGATAATAATGAAGAAAATTTTGGAGAAATAATTAAAAAATCAATCGTTGAGACAGTGTCTGCTTAAAAGTGCCGAATTTTTAAATTTTATAAATAAGTGATTAAAAAAAAATAGAATTAAATAAAAAAAAATTTTTTAAATGGCTAAAGGTGTAAATGTGAAGATAAATAATTAATTGATATCTTTTTACTTTTTAAACTTGTATTGACAATCTTTACAAAGTTAATGATAGGTATAATTTTTAATTTTAATTATTTATTATTGAAATAATAATGTTGATTAATTAATCATTAATCATTGTATTAATTTAAGTTTTTATTACTTAAATGAAAATTATATCGTAAGGTAGTTTGGTTGTTATATATATATTAATTTTATTGTATATAGATATTTTTATCATATTATTTTAAGGATAACCAACTTTGTTTTATGTTTTTTTTCAAATTATTATTAGTAATTTGTATGATATATTTTTTATCATAAATATATTAATTTTTTAACTAGTTTTATTAAGAAAAAAATTTACTATAGATTTTTACAAGTATTTTTTTTTTTTATTTCAAATGAATTATTGAGTAAAAAGTGTCATTAAATAAATACTTATTATTTCAAGTAATTTTTTTATATAGCCTAATTATGTGTACATACACCAAGCTACCTTGATGATTAACTGAACAGCAAAATATTTGTTAATGATTGTAAAATCATATACAGAAAATAATTAAAAAAATGGACTACATTCGTTAAAAAAAATAAATAATAAATAGTAAATAAAAATTATGTTTATAATTTTAATGAATAAACTACATACTAAGAGAAAATTAAATAATTATTATTTTCTTGAGTTACTAATCGATAATACCCGCATGCGCACTTTTGCCTAATTGATTTTATCTGAATAAAGATAAATAAATAATTTTTTACCTTTTTAATATTATAATTATTATATTTTAAAATATAATTACTATTTTTTATATTTAATTAAATAATAATAATGTATTTTATGTTGTTTAAATTATAATGATTTAAAAATTGGCGCCAAAAAGAAAAATAAAAATTTCGCCGCCAGAGGCGTTGAAGTCTATTTTTATTTTTCCCACCAAATTATTTAAAATTTCTTTTTATAATTATTAACCCTTTTTAGTCGTAAGAGGCGCTGAAATACAAGTTTATATTAATTTGCGCTGCACTAAAGCTGCTTATAATAAATAAGCAAGTGTAAGTGTATTATGATTGTGAAGTTAGCTGACAACTGTCAATTATTTCAATTTTTATAACAATAAATCAATTACAATAAAAACAAAATTAAAAAATTTCTTTTAATTTTCACCTGTGGAATTTTTTATTAATAATTTTATTGTTATAAATATATAAAATAATTTAAAATGTCAGTTAACTATAGTGTCATAAGTGTATTTCAGAACACAAATACACTTCATATATTTTATATGACCTAGATTGTTTAAACCAACAGCCAGGTAATAAAACTAAAAGGAAATAAATACAAATAAATAAAAAACATCATAGAAATGTCTATGTCTAGCTGTGTATGTTGGAAAGTTCCGGTAATAACTTATTATTAAAATTAAATGTTGATAAATTTTTTAAATTTTATTGAGAAGAAATAAAAAAAAGAGAAAGAGGAAAGAGAAAACATATAATAATAAATTTCAAGGATCAGAGTATATTGATTGTTACTCTATACATACCGATCGTTTAGTGAACACAATATTGTACGGATTAAAAATGGTTTGGTAATAACAATAACATCAACAACTTAACTATATACAGTGTACACATTTATAATAACAATAATAATATTATTATTGTTATTGTTATTATTATTATGTAGTTACAAAGTTGTGAGAGAATTATTAATCCCATCAGCACACCATACTTGGAGTGTTAATTAATAAAAGTAAAGGAAAGAAGAGGAAAAAAAGGATTAAATTAAAAAGTGAGTAGAGTGGTAATAAAGTGTAATAAAAAGCCTAGGAGAGTTGAGATTGAGGGTCTATAGTGGTTTGTAGTTTCGAGAGAGAATCAGAGAATGGTTGAGAATGGCGTCGGGCCCCGTATGGATTCCTGTGAATATCTGTGAATCTGTTTGTGTGAATTGTCAAATTTTTGTTTGTACATACTGTACTGATGCTTCTTAGTGCTAGTTTTGGATCTTAATTTTGAATAATATTATTATATATAAAATATAATAACTGTGTGCTTGGATGGATACCGTTAGATTTTATTATTTTTTGTGTTACAATTTTGTGATTTTGAGTTTTTTTTCATTTTTTTTATAAAAATTAATTTAGCGGATATTAAAAGAATTTTTTAAACAAATTTGTTTGTTAAAATTCCATTTTTATGGTGCAATGTAAACATGTAAATATGTCTAAATGTCAGATTGGATGACAGGTGTCTCGTTGAGCACATCAAGCTAGGCTGTGAATTTTTTTTAATTGGATAAGATTCATTAATTTATTATTTTTTTTTTTTTAATTATATGGGCATTAAATATTTTTATTTAAATTGTAGAAAATTTTAAATTAATAATTAATAATATTTTTATAAATAATTTGTTAGTGATCATCAGCTGATGAGAAATGGTCAAGAATTACTCAAGTGTTATTATTCATTAAGAAGAAGGATGATGAAGTACGAATTTATTGTGATTACGGGCTATGACCACTGAAAATGGAGACGATTCTTTGGTAAGTTATCAATTTTTATTTTTATTATTATTATAATTTTAAGTAATTATTTTTTTTTTGGAGTGCTCGAAAAATATTTTTCCGTATATTAATAAAAAATAAAATTATTGATTTTTTATAAAATTAAATTACAACTAATTCAAAATTATTTTACAAATGTGATCGATTGGTTTTTTATTTATTTAGTTATATAAAATTAATTATTTGCATGAGAAAGTTTACGGTGCATTCTAGAACACGACCTAGTTTTTAGTTTCTTGTTAAATATTTTACCCATTATAAAATTACTTACTTTTTCAATTTTTATATTTTTTATTCTTATACTAAATAAATTTAATTAATTAAAAAAAATAATAAATAAATAAAGTAAATCATTATTTTAATACTTCATAGAGAGTAAATTTTATAAAATTAAATAAAATAGAAAAGAAAAAATTTGTCTTCTTGTACACTTTTAATTTTCTACTGGTATACTGTTATAAATAGTATAATTATAAAATTCTCACGTTCGGTGAATGGAATGAAACAATATATGATAATTTACAAACACATAATAATTTTACTGTACTGTACATACTCACACACAAATTTATGATGATTATAAATAAATAAATGTGAGAAAATTGAATTAAGCAAGATACTATTAACATTGTAAAAAATCTATAATTAAAAATTTTAAATGTACTGAACTCAAATATAAAAAAAAATTGAAACAAAAAAAGCAAGAGAGAAAAATTAATAATTTTTTATTTTGATAAATAGTAAAAAAAATTAATTAAATAATTTAATTTGTATTAAATAAAATAAACAGATAGAATAGATATATATATATATATATATATATATATATATATATATATATATATATATATATATATATATATATATATATATTATGAGTAAGGACTAATAATATAAATTAAATAGCGAGTAATATAAAGAAAGTAGTAGGGTCTAAAGTCTAGACTGCTTTTGCTTAATTATGCTTACATTAATACTCATACATACTGTAGAGTCCTCTCGTGCCTACCTACAACACATGTACATTAAATAATACCTATGTACGCATGTTACTCATGCCTCATGCTCTTATGCTGCAGTCAAGTTAAACCAAGTCCAATAATAAAACTCAGTTTACACTTCTACAGTCGTCCACAGCATAAGTAGTAGAGTCGTTTATAAAATTTATAGAGTCCTCAAGGCTCTACATATTTTTTCCCATTTTTCGTTTCGCATTTAATCAAATATAGATAAATGTATAAACAATTAAACGTAACACTCTTTATATTATTATTGTTATTATTCATCACGTAAAATACAGTTATTTTATGAATATTAGATCTTCAAAATTTTACTTTAAAAAGGTAAATTATTTATATTACATTAAATACACATTACATATTTATTATTTACAAATTTTCATTTATTTATTTATTTCTATAAGTAATTATTTTTATAAAAACTATTTTTGTGTCACTAGTGTCAGGGGACTATTGATTTTAATTTATTTTTTATAAAATATTATAATTAAAATTTAAAGTTTAAAAACCCAATAATACTTTAAATAATAATAATAATAATAATTATTATTATTATTATTATTATTATTATTATTATTATTATACATATCAGTACAATCTGTTTGATAATAAAAAAATTAAATGAAATGACTTTGACGTATGAATTGATTTTACATTGAATAAAAACAGTGTCGTAATCCGTGAGTCATTTTTTTTGTAATTAAACATTCAATTTACCTAGTTTTTTTTTCTTTTTATTTTTTTCTAGTTTTACGTATGAGGTAATTAAATTATATTTGCTTGGAGAAAATGTTTGATATTTGTATTTAATAAGAATTGTTATAAACGAAAAGTAATAGGCAATATATATTTACTTAAACAATTTGAAAAATTTATTGTTACATTGAAAGATATGTAATAAAAATTATATTTAAAATGTCAATTAAAAAATATTTGAAAAAATTTTTTTTTAATTTGCACTTCTAATTTTTTTTAAATTTCTATTTGTGGAATTTTTTTATAATTTAATTATTATAAAAATCTAAAAAATATGTTAATTTCAATATTATAATTATATTAATGAATATATTAAGTATGACATTAGCGTAGAAAATTTTTTAATATTTTAACTTTGTTTATTTACGTAAGTGAAATGAGTATATATATGTTTATATATTTACTACACTACACGTGTCCATTCATATTCTAAACCTATTTTTTAATATTCTGTTTTAATTAAATACAAAATATATCAATAATAAATAAATGTTTATCAATTCAAATAAAATTAGAAAATTTTTATAATAATTTTTCAAGGGCATATAAGAATCGATAGATGTTACCTAGCTCAAGCCTTGACAATATGTTTAACTCAATCAATCACTTTTATTTTTTATTATTATGCTTCTATATTTTCTCAATTGATTAATTTAAAAGATCAAACATTTCATTGAATATTTTTCAACTATTACTAACAAATTTATTTATTTTAAGTGATATATATTATTTTTATTATTTCAATAAGTCAAAAATAAATTAATTTCACCTCAAGTTAACTTCTTTCATTTAAAGTATTAAATTTAAAGTGACTGCTGTATAAAATATTTAAAAAAAAATTTTTTTTAATACCTTGTTAAAAATATAGTAATGATTGATAATAATAATATTATTTTATATATAATAGATATATTTATAAATATCTTCATTAATAAAAAAATAAGTAAGTCAGTAAGTCATTGTCAATCATATTAAATTAACATTAATTCAATCATTAACACTCAATTTAATTATTTAAAAATGTCAAATTATTCAGCTATATTACTAATACATTTAATTGTTCATACATTTACATTATTAATCATAAACTGTAATCAAATATATCTAATTAATTATTTTGATAAAGAAGCCGTCAATTTTAATTGAAATTTAGGTCAAAAAAATAAAATAATTATTAGATAAAAAAAAAGACTGAATCAATCGTGGATGGTGTGGTGCGCGCTAGGGGATGATGGACCGAGTCTCTCGCTATCACAAGGGCCTCTTCCACGTCCCTTTTCTATTTCTTCTTCTCCATCTTTTCTCTATCCATCTTATCAGATTACTAAGTTCAATAAAAAGCCGCGTAAACTCGGTCCACTACTATTGTGCGCTTGCATGACTGTTACACGAAAAAATAATGATACTCACAATCAGTGGTGCATTCATCAGGTACAAATTAAATCATCTCATTGTATTTAACAAGTTGCTTAGTTACCTAATGAGTCTTGCTTATTAAATATTATTTTATTATCATTTCTTTTTTAATTTTTATAAAAATTATTTGCTGCATTTAAGTATTGTTGCTTCTATTTGAAAAAATGTAAAAGAAGAAATGAAGAAAAAAGTCAAATGTATTGTATGTTACTTTTCAAATGTAAGGATATATATATATATATATATATATATATATATATATATATATATATATATATATATATATATATATATATATATATATATATATATATGTGTGTGTGTGTATAACTAAAGAACTTGGGAGGGGCCGAAGTGAGCAATTATACGTCACCTGACCGGAAACAACAAGGCTTTATATCCAATGGGATTTACATACACTTATACACTTACTTACATGAAATAGTAACGGGTGAATGCCTTTGTACTTTGTTTGTCTATTATACACATATTTAAAAAAAATTTTTTTTTCTTTTTAACCTTGAGTCATTACTAAATTTAATTAATGTATTTTTTAAATAGTTAAGTAATTAATATTATTCAAAGAATAAGCAAAATTTTGTGGCCAGTGTATTTATATGATAAAATGGGTTTCATGGTTAAATTTGGTATCGTTGGAAAAATCTTGACCTGAAGTAGTACCGTTTTATGGTTTCATATCATTCTTACCAATAGCCAATTTATGATGATAAGTATTTAGGCTGCATTCGAAAATGCTCTATCTCTAGATACATAATTAAGAAATGGCCTTGTATCTTGTGAACTATTGACATTTTTAAAGATATAAGTTCATCCCGATGTTACATTCATCAAGACCTTTCATTTAAGTACCCAAATAATTTTTTCATATATTTATATATATTACATATATGTATACATAAAAAATATATCAAAATGCATGTGGGTACTCAAATGAAAGCTCTTGATGAGTATGACATCGGAATGAGCTTATATCTTTAAAATATATATTATGTATATATGAAAAATATATCAAAATGCATGTGGGTATTCAAATGAAAACTCTTGATGAGTGTAACATCGGGATGAGCTTATATCTTTTAAAACGTCAATAGGTCAATACTTAAGAAAATACAGTGCAATTTAACAAAAGTCATTATTTAATGAAGCAACAATTTTGTTTATTTATAAGGTAAAAGATCCCATTAGTGGCACCTTTAACCCCTATTAGTGGCACTTTTTCTTTCAATGAAAAAATAATTTACTTGGAATAAAAATTAAAAATTTTTTTGATCTAAAGGTCTTAAAGATTAGAAATAATATATTCATTATTGAAATTAATGATTTCATTAATTGAATAAGTACCAAAATCAAAGAAAGTGTCAGTAATTGGGTCCCCGCCACTAATGGGGTCTTTTACCCTAATTCAAGTTTATTTTATATGAAAATTTTTAGCGCTCCAAGCTAGTTTATTTTTATTTTAACAGTAATAATAAAATGAATAAAATTCAGGAGACCTGATAATTTTTTAAAATTTGTATAAAAAATTAATTTTTGTAAAAAAAATTTTTTCAAAATTTTCACTTAAAAATTCTTAAAATAATCTAATTGTTAAAAAATTATAAGATGTCTTTTGATTTAATAAAAAACTAAAAATAAATATTTATTGCTATTAAAATTTACAGCCCACGTGGCGCTTATGGGGCGAGGAAAAATGCGATGGAGTTATTTATACAGTGTACCTGAAAAAAGTAAGATATCATCGTCCAACTCGAAGCATTTCAGCATCAGTAAGTTCTCATACACTAAAAATCAAATTTATAATTAAAATAATTATTAAAATAACAAATAAATAAATTAAATTAAAATTTAAGGATTCAGAGGATGAAATATCGCATTTAGAATGGGAAACAGTGAGAGTAAGGTTTTTAAAAGCCGGCACAGTACAAAAATTAGTTGAAAGTTTAGCTAATGATGACGGAGAATTAGAATCGACGTATATAAATGTATTCTTGGCAACTTACCGTGCATTTACAACTCCAAGAGAAGTTTTAGAATTATTATTATCACGCTATGATGATCTTAATAGTGATGGAGACAAAAGTTTTGGCCAAACAGAGGAACAGCATCGCAAAACATTGATACAGGCATTGCATGTCTGGCTTGATGCGTATCCTGGTGACTGGAATTCTCCACCGAATTATTCACTTCTTAAAAGATTACTGGACTTTACGCATCGGCGGCTGGCTGGGTCTGAACTGGAACTAAAAGCAAGGCATCGTCTTGATAAATTTCAGTGTCAAGATCAAATAGGTAATTTTTATCTATATTATTAAGAGAAAAAGAAAATTTTTGTCTCCAGGATAGTCATATGATAAAATCCGTTTTTTTTACAAAATTCTTGACTTGAACTTGTGCCTTTTCAAGGTTTCATATCATCTTCACCTATAGTCTATTTATTGTGATAAGTATTTAGGCTGCATTCGAAAATGCTCTAGATAGATAATTAAGAAATGACCTTGTATCTTGTGAGCTATTAACATATTTAAAGATATAATCTCATCTCGACATTACACTCATCGAGACCTTTCATTTGAGTATCCACATCAATTTTTCATATATTTATATATATATATATATGAAAAATATATCAAAATGTATGTGGGTACTCAAATGAAAGCTCTTAATGAGTGTAACATCGGGATGAGCTTATATTTTTAAAAACTTCAATATTTAAGAAAGTACAGTGCAATTTAACAAAAGTCATTATTTAATCTATATTATTAAGAGAAATCGGCTTATTTAGTGAAATTTAGTGTCATTGCAAAGGTCTTTATTTAAACTTGTGCCTTTTCAATGTTTCATATTATTCTCACCGATAGTCAATTTATTATGATAAATATTTAGGCTGCATTCGAAAATGCTCTATCTCTAGATAGATAATTTAGAAATGATCTTGTATCTTGTGAAATATTAACATTTTTAAAGATATAAACTCATCCCGATGTTACACTCATCGAGACCTTTCATTTAAGTACCCACATCAATTTTTCATATATTTATATGTATTATATATATATGTATATATGAAAAATATATCAAAATGCATGCGGGTACTCAAATGAAAGCTCTTGATGAGTGTAACATCGGGAAGAGCTTATATCTTTAAAAATGTCAATAGTTAAGAAACTACAGTGCAATTTAACAAATTATTTAATAAAGCAAAATTTTATTTATTTATAGTTCACAAGTCACGGCAGTCACATAGTGATTGCAAGGTTGCTTGTTCAATATTATTGTTAATATTTTTTTTTATAATATTTTGGTTTCTATTACAGATAACTGTTTGGTCTATGATAATGGAAGATTGTCGCTCAATAATTCTACAGATTCATTTACAAGTGACAATTGGTCGGGATATAAGTTCCCGGAAGTTCCGCATCGTCACTTTGCCGAACAATTGACACGTATGGATGCTGATGTATTCAAAAAATTGATAGCACATCAATGTCTAGGAGCCGTATGGTCACGTCGTGATAAATCCCGTAGTCATGATGCTGCAACAGTATTGGCTACTGTTAATCAATTTAATGCCGTATCATTAAGAGTCATATCGACAATACTAATTGATCCAACTATAAAATCACAAGAACGTGCCAGAATAATTGAAACTTGGATAGATATTGCTCAAGAATTGAGAGTTTTGAAAAATTTTAGCAGTTTGAAGGCTATTGTTTCGGGATTACAAAGTAATCCTGTTTATCGATTAGAAAAATGTTGGCAATCTATGCCACGTGATAAACATGAAATTTTTATTGAATTAGAAAGAATTTTTTCTGAAGAAAATAATGCTTGGACTCAAAGAGAATTATTAATTAAAGAAGGTACTGCTAAATTTGCTGATACTGCTGGTAGAAGTGATCGACATTTACAAAAAATATTTCAAAAACAAAATACTCAAGCTGGTGTGAGTATTATTATTATTATTATTATTATTATTATTTATAACAACAAAATTTTTATAATAAGCGAAATTAATGACTTAATTTGATTTATAAAAATTTAATATATATAATATCATAAATAATTAATCAATAAAATTAAAAATTTAATAATAATCCATAAAAAAATTAAAAACTTTAATTTATTATATAAATTTGTATCTTTTACAACAAAAAATATCAAAAATTTTAAAAAACAATAATAACAATTTGTATTTTAAACATTTTATTATTATTATTATTTATATCAAAAAAAATTTTATAAGTGAAATCAATGACTTAATTTGATTTATAAAAATTTAATATATATATGTCATAGGTAATCGGAAAAAATAGACTCGGAAAATAATTTTAAAGTTATGAAAAATCTATATTATTTCATTAAAATTATTGTAAAATAAAAATCATAAGAAATCATATCATAAAAAATTAATCAATAAAATTTTTAATTCAATAATAATCAATAAAAAAATTGAAAATTTTAATTTATCATACAAATTTGTATCTTTTACTATAACAATAACAACAAAAAAAAATTATTAAAAATTTTAAAAACAATAATAATAGTTTTTGTTTTAAACATATTATTATTATTATTATTTTTATTTATAATAACAAAATTTTTATTAAAAGCTAAATGAATGGCTTAATTTGATATATAAAAATTTAATATATATAAAATAAAAAGTTAATCAATAAAATTTAAAATTCCATAATAATCAACAAAAAAATTAAAAATTTTAATTTATTATACAAATTTGTGTCACTAATAATAATAATAATAATAATAATTATAATAATAATAACAATAGAAACATTTTTTTCCATTAAAAAAAAATAATAATTTGTGTTTTTAACATTTTATTATTATTATTATTGTTAATATTTTAATTTAATTAAAAAAAAAATTTTTTTATTACTAAATTGTCTATTATATAATTTTTTTATTTAATTTTTTTTTTACAGAAAATATCATACGGAACAATACCTTATCTTGGAACATTTTTAACTGACTTAACAATGATTGACACAGCAATACCTGATACAATAGCCGAAGGGCTGATAAACTTTGATAAAAGACGAAAAGAATTTGAAGTATTAGCTCGGATACGTTTACTACAGGGTGCAGCAAACGCCTATAACTTTACAAAAGATCCATTATTCGATCGTTGGTTTTATTCAATAATAATAGTTGATGATCGTGAAGCCTACAAGCTAAGTTGTCAAATAGAACCGCCACCAGGCGGTAATACTTTACAAAACCGTAAAAAAAAAACTCATCAGTGTCATCAGGGTCATCGTAAAAATGATTCACTTGCATCAACTTCCAGTTCAAGCTCCTCACAATTTTATTGTGACCTTGATTCACTTCCAAGTTCGCCTCACAATTCACTTGATCGTCGAACATCACCCTCTCAAATGTCTAGCTCGTCTTCCAGTTCGTCATTACCTTCCTTGGACGTTAGTCTAGGCTCTGGAATAGGAAATAGTAATATTAATAGCAATAAGAACGATAGTAATAATAATAATAATTTAGGACAACTTTTAAGTACAACTAATAATGGAAGAAGTAGTACACCAAATTTAATAAGTTTATCGAGTCCAAGTAATTCACATAGTAATACGCCAGATTTTTATATTATTAAAGTAACTATTGAAACGGATAATGTTGAAACTGATGGTGTTATTATGTATAAATCAATAATGCTATCGAATAATGAACGTACACCCCAGGTAATAAGAAATGCAATGTTAAAATTATGTATTGAAGGTAATCCTGATCAATTTACACTTGCCCAAATATTACCAGATCGTGAAATGGTATTACCTAATTCTGCTAATGTATATTATGCTGTTAATACTCAGCATAATCTTAATTTTATTTTAAGACCACGTAAAGATTTAAATGACAGTAAAACTGAGAGTCCAAAGGGTAAATCAAATACTAAAAGATGATAAATAATTATTATTATTATTATCAATTAATAACAATATAATAAATTATCGTGTGTTGGAGATTAATGATCATTTTTAAAAAATATCTAAAAATTAAATTGATCATTTGTTTAATTTTTTTTATTACTAATTAATATTTACAAATGAGTGTTTGTATATGTTTGAGTGATTTTTGGTATTGTAAAATAAGTTGAGAGATTTTATAATTTTTTTTTTATTATTGTCTAAGTGACAAGCTGTTTTTTTCCTCATTTTTTCAGCTTATTGGTTTGTTAATTGATTATTAATTATCGTATTTGTAGATAATAATAAATAAGCTACTCGTCACAATATTGATACACAGTATCGCTCTTGCCGTATTTTTTATTTTGTTTATAAATTATCGGGTTATTTTATCTAATACTGATTTTTGATTCGACGATTATTATTATTTTCATTAAAATATTAATTATACATTTATAATTGCATAAAATTTATTAATGTAAAAAAAAATAAACATAATAACAACGGCAGCTACATACACGTAATATTTATTTTTTTTTTGTTAATAAATATTTGAAAATGATAATTTCAATTTTTAATTTTTTTTTAATTTTTAAAATTTTAAAATTATTAACTAACATTTTATTTATTGTGAATAGCTGTACGTATTTAATACAATTATTATTGATTGATTATAGAGTTATAAAGCATATTATTAATTGTAATAGTTGTTTAAAAAAAAAAACATCGCCTAATTAGCCGTTTGATTTATTTCTAATTTATATAACTTATATAACTCAGTGTAAACGAATGTAACGAATTCTGTGATAATACGAGTATCTCTAGAAAGAAAAATAAATATTATTATTATATTATTTGGTTTTTAAAAATTTTCTATTTAATTAAATTAAAAGAAAAAAATAAAAATTATTAAAATTTGATTACTTATTTTTATTTTACTTGAAAAAAATCCAATTGCAAATAATAAGATCCTTAAATAAAATAATACTGGTTATCTGACAAATTTATGACATTAAAGTTAGTAATCACTTTATCATTTTTTAATTTTTTTTAATAAAAATTATTTTTAAAAAATTTTGACTATTAAAAGAAAACAATTTATTATTTATTAAATAATTGAACTTTAATAATCAAAAACAATGATCGATAGTATAAATTATCCATTATTCAATTACTCAGCACCCTATAACTCTTAGATGAGTGGACTTCCGGTTTTAAAACCAGCATATCCGGCACGCAAACCTGTTGATTTAATGTCTCAAACC
This sequence comes from Cotesia glomerata, assembly GCF_020080835.1. Classification (NCBI taxonomy): domain Eukaryota; kingdom Metazoa; phylum Arthropoda; class Insecta; order Hymenoptera; family Braconidae; genus Cotesia; species Cotesia glomerata. The sequence continues at coordinate 9,573,597 of NC_058160.1, forward strand.
TTTTAACTATTATTCTAGTGATTAAGTTTTGTGATTACTTTCTTAATATTAATTTATTATTAAGATAAAAGTCCTTAAAAAATAATTTTAATTATTGCTATAATATATGAAAATTAATTTAGGATTTATTTAATAATTTTAAGAATTTTATAACAAATAAATTACTGCGAAAAAAAATTTACATGTAGAAATTAAAAAAAAAATAAAAATGTTATTTTTTAAAAATAATTTTTGATTTTTTTGAATAAAAAAAAAATATTTTTAAAAAATTGCACTTAAAATTTTTCAAATTTTTTCTTTTAATTTTTTTCAACAAAAAAATAAAAATTTTCTAATGGCTGATTTAATTTTCAAAAAAAAGTATGAAAATAAATTTAGCAGATATTTGATAATTTTAAGAATTTGTTTAATTAACAAATTATAGCAAACAAAATTGACATGTAGAAATTAAAAAAAATAAAAAATGAAATTTTTTGGAATAAATTTTTTTGTTAAATAAAAATGAAAATTAAATTAGCCAACATTTAAAAATTTTGATAATATATTTTAGTGAAAAATAATTTTTAAAAAATGAAAACAAAAATTTTCACATGTAGAATATTTTAAAAATTATCCGTGGAATTTTTTAAAAATAGTTTTTTACTTCTAATTTTTAATTAAAGAAAAAAATCAAAAATTTTTGTGTTGGCTTACTTAATTTTCATTAAATAAAATTAAAAAATTGTCGTGACTATTAATAATGAAAATTAAAGTAGCAGATATTTGTTAATTTTTTAAGAAATAAATGACTGCAAAAAAATTGGAAAAAAATAAATTGAAATTTAGAAATTTTAATAAATTAAAAATGCAGTTTTAAAAAAATAATTTTTCGGAACAAATTTTTGAGTTAAAAAAAATTAAAAAATAGTCAAGCGATTGCTAACTTAATTATTTATGATATAAAAATAAAAATAACTACTTACAATATAAATATCTTCTCATTTTAATTTGACATTTCGTAAAACAAGTGATAAAAAATACATACTGGTCAGACTTGTCAGAAAAGTCCTGCTAGTAACTTTCTAGTAACATGTGACTGAATTAAAGTTTTAAAAAATTCCGCCAGGTGGCAGAACTGTCAGTTTTAAAGCTTCGATGTTGAAACACACACACACACACACACAAAAGTAAATACTTACACTCCTAAGTGGCTAGGGTGAAATTTCAGCCAATCAGATTGCTCCTACCGCCATACGGTTGTATTCTTGTTTGTTATTATTATTAGTAACACAGTGCATAACGTAAAGCTCGGAACTCTAGGACTAGACTCGCGATTCGCGACTTTGACAGTTCAGCCAGTACAGCACTAGTGAGCAAGTTTACACCACTAGAGCTAATTAAAATAATAATAATAAACCTAAAACGATGAACGACGAGCTACCACGACGAGGCTCTGCACAGGGTACTAAGTTGCATTAACATTAGTAGTCAGTTGTCAGCTTACGTTACTTGACGTAAATTAAAGACCGGCCTGTGAGGCTGCGATGCGCTTCATTAATTTTAATAATTCCCTTCTACGCTCGCGTGTCGCGACGTTTGTTAAATTAATAACGAACGGAGGACGTGAATTTATTTATCTGCAATCATGAGAGATGTAAGTTAATAATTATTATTACAATAGTATCAAGAAATATTTTTTTTTTCAATTGACACATTGAAAAAAATATATTTTTATTCAATAATAAGGTTAAATAATAACTGCACCCTCGACATAATTTTTCTGCAATACTAACATCGCGTGTCTTCACACACTTGCTTGAATTCTTGACTTTTATTTAAATATTATTATTATTGTAATTATTGTTGTCGTTGCTGCTTATTTATTTTTTTTCTTTCGTGATTATAATTGTTAAGTTGTTTACTTTTGAATAAATTATTTTTAAAAAATCTCTAAAATAGATAATACAGTGTTTAAATAATAATTTTCTACTTATTGATTTTTTTTTTTACGTTAAGAGCGGTTGATAGTTGATTTTCAAACGTGTTTTTCTCATGTATGTGATAAAATTTAGAAAAAAAACGCTTCGCTCTTCGATAGATAATTTAATTATCTATCGAAGAGCGAAGCGCTTTTTTGGAAAATTTTCATTTATTTATGCATAAAATGCGTTTTAAGATTCCATTTGTTGTACAAGTATGATAGAGATACTTTCGTTTGTCCAATAGAGGGCGAGAGAGAGAAAAAATGTAAACCTTTCTTTTAAGATAGTGAGGAATAAATATGAAATATAATAATAAGTTTATCGTTCGATTGATGACCACGAAAAGTGTAGAAGCGCGACAGTAACCCGATAACCGAGTTTCTACCTCGCGCCCTCTTTTTCTATATTGTTTTTTAATTACGTTTATTTATTTATGTTAATTATTTTTATTTTTTTCTTCAGATATTTATTTGTCCAAAAAATATAACCCAGCTCTTTGTCATTTTATTTCTATCAACTATTTTTTATAAGAATTATTTAAAAAGTGATTTTTTTATTCAAGATAAATCTATTTTTAGTTTTTGAATGGAAAAAACAAAAAAAAAAAAAGCCGGAGGTAAAATTTGACTCTGAACTAAACTCCTCTGAACTAACGTTTCCATTAGACCGAGCACCGAGCACCGAGCAATTGCCTTTTGCCTTTAAACCTATTCTTGTCATTTTTTTTTTCTACTTTTTTTTTCAGAACCTCCAAGCTCCTAACGGTTGAAATAACTCTGCATAAAGTGCTTGACTTTTTTTTATCCCAAAGTTTTATCAAAAAGAGACTTAGGTGAAAATAGATTTGCATTTATATATTATAATATTATTGTTTTTATTGTTATTAGTTAGAGACTACTGTAGAAATTCATAAGGACGACACTCTTAGTTTTTGTATTGTCAGTCCTCGACCTCGTCGGCGTTACAATCGATCGATATAACCAGAAAGCTCTCTTCGTGCAAAAGAGATAGCGTGATAGAGAGTAGGAATTAATGCTAAATACTAAATATTTAATATTTAATACATTTTTGACTGTTATTAAAATAAAAATATTAGTTAAAATTTTTATAAAAAAAAATAATAAATTAATAGGAATATTTTATTTTTAGACAATTTAAAAAATTCAAATTAAAAAATATTTAAAATATTCATTATTTATTATTAAAATATTTTGTTATGAGAATAAAAATACTAGTTAAAATTTTTATTATTTTTCTTACAAAAAAATTAATAGAAATATTTTTATTCAATGTAAAAAAATTAATATTTAAATTTTATACGCAGGAAATTATAAAAATTAAAAAGCCGTGATAAAAAATTAGGTTGTTTCTTTGTAGAAATAAAATGCAAGTGTGATTTTAATTACTTTATAAAAAATATCTTTACTGTATAAAAATCCAATTAAAAATTTTTTATTTTTATATAAATAAATTTTTAGCTTTGCAATTAGAGTCGATTTTTTAAAAACTAGAATAAAGTAAATTAGATAGATAAATAATATAAAGAGATAACAAAATGACATTTCACTTAAAGAAGCCTTATTGTGTGTTACAATACAATTTATATTTTTATTTTTATTTTTTGTTGTATTACTGTATTTTTTCAAAGCTAATAGCTTAATATTGTACATAATACGCTTTTATAAAATTTGTAATAATTTTATAGTAATAGCTTATTATTACTGCAATCTATCAAATGAAGCAATCTCGTTTTAGAAACGTGCTTACTAAGTAATAAAATCAACGGCAAGAGCGACACATTGACGTGTGTGTATGCAGCGCGTTTTAGAGCAGCTATTTATTTGGTAGTAACACTATACAATTAGTGGAGAAAATAATTGGGTGTATTTATATCTGTCATTAATCAATATACATATACAATGTATATAATGTACAACATTATTGTTCTTATATTAGATAACAAATCGATCGACCCTTTGTCCTTTAGCCATACTTTGAATAGTAATAAAATACCAATATCCAAATCAATATTGTTCAATTTTATTCACTATTATTAATGCTATTGTTTTCTGTATGATAACTAAAAAAAATTACTTGAATATTATATCTATTGCTTTTTGTCAATACATAAATAAGTAAAAAAATTATTTTTTTTTTTTTTTTTTTGTAATGATTATGTCAAAGAAGCGGATTAAATATAATTTTGTAAGAGTAGATTAAATATGAGATATAAAAAAGAGAGTTTAAGTTTGATTAGAATTTTCAATCTATAAAAGGATGTACGAACCAAAAATAATTTATGTTTTAATATTATTCAAATATTTCATTTCTTCAATGAATTATTACTACTGCAGTTAAGTAGTAAGTAGTTTAGACACGCGATTATTTTATAGATATTATGATACTCATTTTTTAATTATTGATTATTATTATTATTATTATTTGCAATTAATTTTAACAATAATTTTTGATATAATTGTTTTTTTCATTTTAATAAAAAGTTAATTATACTTTTCAATAATCATAATTAATATTTTTTTTAATTTATTATTATCATTATTATTTGCAGTTAATTTTAACAATAATTTTTTATATAATTGTTTTTTCATTTTAATGAAAAGTTACTTATATTTGTCAATAATAATAATGAATATTTTTTAAAATTTATTGTTATTATTATTATTATTATTATTTGCAGTTAATTTTAACAATAATTTTTTATATATTTGTTTTTTCATTTTTATGAAAATTTATTTATTTTTGTTAATAATAATGGTAATAATTAATTTTTTAAAAATTTATTATTATGATTATTATTTGCAAATAATTTTAAAAATATATTTATTTTTTCATTTTAATATAAATTTGTTTTATTTTCATTAATAAAAACAAAAATAATAATGTTATTTTTATTTTTAACTTGAGTTATATATTTTTGGTACGTTCACTTTGGAGCATCATTGATTTCACGTTGCCTGGTGTAGTTTAAGAGGCAGAACACGCGGTTAATTCCCACAAGAGCGCTCGTGTCGTTTAAACAACCCGCGTTTATAAGATAAAAATTAAAATTTTTAACAAAAATTACTCTATCATTAATTCAAATTCTAAATAATAATTTTTATTAAACTTAAATTTACAATAAAAGCTTGGAATTTATTCGTTAAACACTGAAAAAATAATTTTTTAAGGTAAACATATTCTTATTAATTTATGTATTAGTTAATTTTTTAAGATTTTTGTTGCAGGGATTTTATTAAAAAAGTAAAAATAAAAGCTCGGTCATGGTCATTAAAGAATTATCAAGGCGGACGTAGGTGGAAACAGCAGGAAGTCATCCAATTACGATTAAACAAGCTCCGTAAAGATCACGATCTGAGATTTCGCGTATCATAGTCACGGCAGGTTCTCTATTGACCCCCTGCCAAGTGACAAAGACCGTACACGCCGATGTAATAATTTTATCCAGTCATTTTTAAAGAAGAAATATACACTAAGTGTATTTTTAATTATCATAAAATAACTTTAGATATTAGTTGTACAATTTTATTTATTATCGGAAAATATTTTTATTTTATTTCTGTAAAGCTTAAAAAACTTTACTTCTTTATAAGTGAAACATTAAAAAAAAAAATAATGAAGCTTACGAGACGAGACGATTGCCAAAAGTTGTAAAATAAACTCAAATAAAAATAAAATAAACTCAAATAAAAATACAGGGATTAGTGACCGAAAAGAAAAATGATAAAATAAATCAACTACAAAATTACCTTAAATTTTGTAAATGTCTCAACTTGTCAACTTGTTTTAATTAAGAAATATATCTATTTAAATTTTGTAAAAATTTTTATTATTAATACTTGCAGTGTAATTATGATACAATTAAAAACTGATGCAATAAATGTAAAAAAAATTTCATTGAAATTAGCAGACTTTTAAAAAATTTTTGGATTTTTAGAACTAAATAAATATTTTTAATAAATTACACTTATAGTTTTTAAATCTTTGACATTTTTAATTTTATTTTTAATTTTTCGGTAGTAATTTTTTAGATAAGAACAATCTTTAAAATTGTTAGATGTCTGCTAATTTTATTTTCACGACAATTTTTTAATTATTCAAAAATTGTTTTTTAAAATAATTACATTTATAATTTTTTAAAGCTCTTAAAGATAAAATTTTTTTAACAAATAATTTATAGCAAAAAAAAACCTATTTAAAAAATTAATTTTTAGAAGCTCTAAAAAATTATAAATAATGTTTTTAAAAAATAATTTATTTTTCAAAAAATTGTCCAGAAAATTATTAAAAACAAATTACATTTATAATTTTTAAGAGTTTCTCAGTATAAAATTTTTTAATAAATTTTTCCTGTTATAAATTTATTAAAAAAGTTTTTTAAATTAAAAAAAGTCTCTCGATTTCAGTAAAAAAAAAAAAAAAAAGACTAATCCTAAAATATAATTAATAATCACAGATCTGATCGTGAAAAAAAATGGCAAGCAGTACGGAGGATTATGGCTCGGAGCTGCAGGAACTACAGTGGGACGGTGGCGGCATAGCCAGTATCGGGGGTGGAGGAGGAGGATCATCAACGCATTTTTTACGGAGCAGCACTAATTTATTGCGAAATACTGGAGGTAGTAGTACAGTCGGTTGCTACGAAGCCGAAGACTTGGATCCAATAAGTGGTGGTGGTGGTGTTGGTGCCAGTATAAGTAGTAGTAATAGTAGTAGACACATCGGACACAACAGAGGTTACTACAGTCCTCCAGGTACCAGTTACACTATTGTAGAAAGACCGCCAAGTGCACCCCATCATCATTCATCTCACACAACGCCTTATCGACATCATCGGGGTCATACTACTAATTCCAGCGGCGCTATATCACCTGAACAAGTTTTACGGTAATAAAAATTATTTTTTTATTTAACAAAAATTTTTTTTTTAATTATTTTTAAAAAATTGCATTTATAATTTTTTAGTTTGTAAAATGAAATTTTTTTAACAAATAAATTATAGCAAGAAAAATTTTATATTGAGAAGCTCTAAAAAATTATAAATGCAATTTGTTTTTAATAATTTTCTTGAAAATTTTTTGAAAAATAAATTATTTAAAAAAAATTTAATTTATAATTTTTTAGAGCTTTTAAAAATGAAATAAAAAAAAAAAATTATAGCTAAAAAAATTTATTTAAGAAAACTTAATCTTTAGAAGCTCTAAAAAATTATAATTGCAATTTTCTAAATAATAAATAATATAAAATTATTTTTTTATTTAATAAAAATTTCTTTATTTTTAGAATTTTCAACAATGGAGTCGCTGAAAGAAGACAAAATGAACGCAGAACACCCGCGTCAAGTCCAGCAAGTGTTTCGGCATTACGTGGTGCTAATTCAACACTTCCGTCATCATCCTCAGCTATTCCGGGAGGACAAATAGCTCCAACAAGTCCAACATCACAATCCTCAGTTCCACAAGCTTTAAGTCTTCAAGAGCTTACTGTTAGGACTATAACAATGACTCGTGATCCGCCAGATTCACATCACGGATTCGGTATTTGTGTCAAGGGTGGTAAAGATGCAGGTAAATAATTATTGGTCGTATTATTATTATTAAAACAGAAAATTATTTATACTTTATAAAAAATTGTTTTTTTGCTATTTTATTATTTGCTTTTCATATTAATTTATTGTTTAAAAAAAAATATTAAAACAAACGCTAAGCTAAATAATCTTTTAAAATAACTTTTTATAATAGAAAAAATTTTTATTTTTAATAATAATTGGTTAGTAATAGTATATTACATACCTAGGCCAGTAAAATAAGAAAAGTCTCAGTCATATGTAATTGTTGGCTGAGGCGAAGCCGAGGTGTGTAAAAAGAAAAAAAATTTAAGAGATTGATAAGCTTGAGAGTTGTTTTTAGTTTGTATTTAATAAGCAATGCCATCATAAGTCACTGCCAATGTCTTTCTGTTCTTTCTCGCTGTACCCAAGAAGCGCAGTCAGGTAAACATAAAATCAACACACGCGTATTTTTTTTTCTTTATTTTTTTTTTTCAATTCATTTTCACTATTCTCATAATTTTTATAATTATTGTGATAAAAAAAAATGGTAATTATTTACAAATGGGGTCAACTCCATTTTGAGCCATAACCAGGTGAAAAATTAACATTTTCAATTTTTTTTTATTCTGCTTGTTTTTACGGTGCATTTATGATGAAAAATGTCGTGAAGGAAAAAAATAAAGATTTCAATAGCTTTTTTGCCTTCAAAAGTTGGAAAAAATTTTGGCTCTCATGTTTTTTGATGAAATTTCTATTTTATCTTTTTTTGATATTTTTGATATATTTTTTTTTTTTTGAAAAGTACATAAAAAAACGAACAATTTAAAAAAAAAAAGTTGAACATCACAATCTTCTAAACAATTTATAAATTTTTTTGAAAATTTGTTAAAATTATGATAATCAACTTTTTTTTTTAAATTGTTCAATTTTTTATGTACTTAAAAAAATAAATATATCAATAAAATCAAATAGAAATTTCATTCAAAAAATGAAAATTAAAATGGTTGACCCTACTTGTGAATATTTACCCAAAAAATATTAATAATAATATTTGTAAATTTTTAATAAGATACTAAGAAGAAAGAAAAACAAATTTCATTTCATGATTTAAAATTAAAGTGTCATGATGTTTATTCATTTCTTCTTTTTGGCTTTTATTGATTATTGCATGAATCATTAAAAATATAAAATTAGCATTTAAATTTAATTAATAAATGATTTGTAAATATTTTTATATCTTAATTTGAAATAACAAAAATAAAATATTAACACATCATATATTTTTATGCATCAAATAATATTAATTAGTGATTTAAAAATAATTAAAGTAAGCTTACTATATAAATTCACATTTATTTGCATTGATAATTAAAACTGTGCCTTGTACCTAGATGACACATTTAAGCTTAAAAAAATTTCCATTTAATTCACTGCGAATAATGTTCTTTCTTCTTCATTCTTTCATTTCTTCTTTTATTGTAATTCATTCTTGATTATTTTTTATCATTTCTAATCAATCAAAATTTATATCCGAGGTAATAGTATGTGATAATAATTAAAAAAAAAGTTTTTTAGTCTTCTGCATGTCAATTATTATTTCTTCTTTTAATTATAAAAATATCGAATAATCAGAACACAAATTAATTATTAAAAAAAAATTGTCTTCTCTGAAAATTAATCGTGATAGACAGGGACATAAAGAGTCCTTGATATGTCCTTGTAAAGGACTGAATTGGGTGTGCTAATAGCTGTTGTTAAGAGAGATGAGTACGAACTTTGAGAATGAGGAGACAATTAGTGTACACTTGTAAGAGAAAAAAAAAAAAGTGAATGATTACAAAGTCAGTATGAGCATTGAGGTGCTTGTATGTGGGTTGAGTGACATTTAAATTCTCTCAATAATATTTATATCGTCATTATTGATTGTCATTATTATTGTTAATATTATTGATATTGTTTATAGGTGTAGGAGTTTATATTTCAAGGGTAGAAGAAGGCTCTGTTGCTGAAAGGGCTGGATTGAGACCAGGCGATACTATTTTGGAAGTCAATGGGACACCTTTTCGTGCTGTTACACATGAAGAAGCACTTAAGGTATTTTTAAACATATATTTAAGTAAAATCGATTGAAAATTACTAAGAAGAATTAAGTAATGTTAAGATTTTGGCCTTAATTTTAGAATAACAATTAGTGATATTGAATTTTTGATATTACGGCGAATATATTAGTCCTATAAAAATTTTTTTAAATAAAAGTTCAAAATTTAATTTTATAAAAAAAATATCTTATATTTTCTCTTAGGACTAATCAGAAAGCTGTAATTTCAAAATTAAGATTTTTATAATTAGAAAAAATTTGAATTATTGATTATAAATCTTAATTTTTGATATTACAGCAAATATATTGATTATTGGTCCTATAAAAAAATTTTTAAATAAAAGTTGTTCCAAATTTTATTTTATAAAGAAAATGACTTATAATTTTCTCTTAGGACCAATCAGAAATCCGTAATTTTAAAATTGAGATTTCCATAATTACCAAAAAATTGGATTATTAATTATAAATCTTAATTTTTAATATTACGGCGAATATATAGGCCATAAAAAGAAATTTTTTAAATAAAAGTTCAAAATTTAATTTTATAAAAAAAATGTCTATAATTTTCTCTTATGACCAATCAGAAAGTCGTAATTTAAAAATTAACAAATATTTGAATAATTCATTATGAATTTTTATTTTGGAATTACTGTGAAAACATTGGTTTTATAAAAAAATCATAAGAGACATTTTTTTTAGAAAATTAAATTTTGAACTTTTGTTTGAAAAATTTTTTTATAGGACCAATATTTTCGCCATAATATCAAAATTTGAATCATTCATTTCATAAAGGCTAAAATCTGGCTTTATTAATAATGAAATACATCAAAGAAAAATAATTAATTAAAATAGAGAGATAGTAAAACAGTAAGATAAAATAAAATATAAAAATATTATTTCAATAGATGTATGTCGACCCTGGCCTGTAGTTTATTAACTCCTACGTCATCTTAAATCGATTGATATGAACAATACAATGCAAATAACTATTGAGCTGTCATCAACTATCAGACTTTTTTTTATCACTAATAATAACTTTCTTATTTATATTATTGTTCAATTTTAAATAACAAAGCTAAAAATAAAATTGAATTTAATAGAAATAGGACGGAGTTTAGAATATTAAACGTTGGTTTGAATTATGTTTATAATAACAATGACCTTAAATTGGTATATTCACCCTGACAAGTCGTTTTCTATCATAAATTATAAAACTGGCGCCAGGATAATCGTTTTCCCTATTCAATTATAGTCAATGATAATTTTATTAGTATTTCTTCTTTTGATAGTAAATATTTCATATTTTACAAACTAGAAAAAAAATGTATTCAATTTTTTTAATTAATATTTTATATGTACGTGAATAAATTTAGCGTATGTTAGGAATGTATAATAAAAATGAGTATATTGATGAAAATTAAGTTAGACGACATCTGAAAATTTTTAGAATTTTATTTATTATTAAAAAAAAAATTTCATTTGTAAAAAACTTGAAAAACTATAAGTGCAATTTCTAAAAAATATTTTTTAGTTATAATTTAATAAATAAAAAAATATCAAAAAATTAAAAACGTCGGCTAACTTTAGTATTATAAAATATTGGGGGACAAATAGAAAAAAAGAAGAAGTCAGAGAGGAAGAGGGAAGAAGAAAATCTAGAGATTAATGATTGTCGACATGAATAACTATTGGAGTATTGGGGTAAATTTACTTGAAAGATTTTGTTGGTATTCGAGGGAGAGAAGATTGGAGAAGATATTAACTAACTATAGACAGGGATTGGAGTCAGGTCAAGGATAAATAGGCAGGATGTGACGTCACGGGCAGCAGTAGCCTGGACGATCGATATTCGTGTGGGGGATATTATTGCGTCATTTTGCTACATGTACATAAATTTCTTCACTATTTATTTAGCATTGTCTTCTTTTATTATACATTTAAAAACTCAAGCTTTTTAATTTTCAATGTAAAAATTTTTATTTTATATTTAATGCTAATGAAAGAAAATTTTTTTTTAATAGATGTTAAAGTCATGCAGAACACTGAGTATGACGGTACGTGGACCGGCATTGGATCCGCGATGTCGGGGAGGTCATCCGATATGGACAACTGGATCGGGAAGACAACAATCTTGTTCGTGGATGGATCGTCAGGGTCGTCCAGCGTCACCGCCGCCTTTGCATCCGCATGACTCACGATATGGATCGCGAACTCGCAAAGTTGAACTTTGCATTGAACCCGGACAATCATTGGGTCTAATGATTCGTGGGGGATTAGAATATGGTTTAGGAATTTATGTTACTGGTGTGGATAAAGATAGTGTTGCTGATCGTGCTGGTCTTTTGGTAAATATTGCTATTTTTATTATTTTTATTAATAATAATCGATATTAAAGAATTCATTATTATTATTATTATTATTATTATTATTATTATTATTATTATTATTATTATTATTATTATTATTATTATTATTATTTAAAAGATAAGTTTACATAAGAAATTAAATTTTTTAATTAATTATTAAATTTTAAACTTTAATAATTAATTTTTTATATTATTATCTATATTATTAAGAGAATAAGAAAAATTTTGTATTCAGAATAGTCATATGATGAAATCGGTTTTTTTAGTGTCATTGCAAAGGTCTTGACTTGAATTTGTGTCTTATCAAGGTTTCATATTATTCTCACCGGTAGTCAATTTATTATGATAAGTATTTAGGTTGCATACGAAAATACTCTATCTCTAGATACATAATTAAGAAATGACCTTGTATTTTGTGAACTATTGACATATTTAAAGATATAAGCTCATCCCGACATTACACTCATTGTTGGAATAGCAACGATACTGGCATCCACCCCTACAGTGACAGTCACAGGTCATACTGTACATAGCATTGTGGAAGGGGTTTATGACCCTATCGGACCCAAGCTAGAGGACCACTGCTAATACAGTTAGTCCCAAGGATCCCTCCCTAGTAATAACATTATGACCCATACTTTACATTACTTATTCTCAATCATTTATATTATTCATACTATTGTAACAACAGTTAATAAACTCTCACTCATTATTAAACCTTATCGCTGTGTCTTCCATTATAAAGCCAATACTCATCAAGACCTTTCATTTGAGTACCCACATCAATTTTTTACATATTTCATATGTATTATATATATGTATATGAAAAATATATCAAAATGCATGTGGATACTTAAATGAAAGCTCTTGATAAGTGTAACATCGGGATGAGCTTATATCTTTAAAAACGTCAATATTTAAGAAAGTACAGGGCATTTTAATAAATATCTTGTGAACTATTGACGTTTTTTAAGATATAAGCTCACCCCGACATTACACTCATCGAGACCTTTCATTTGAGTACCCTCATCAATTTTTCATATATTTATATATATTATATATACATGTATATATGAAAAATATATCAAATATATGTGGGTACTCAAATGAAAGCTCTTGATGAGTATAACATCGGAATGAGCTTATATCTTTAAAAACGTAAATAGTTAAGAAAGTACAGTACAATTTAACAAAAGTCATTATTTAATAAAGCAAAATTTTATTTATTTATAGTTCATAAGTCACTGCAGTCACATAGTGACTGCAAGGTTGCTAGTATACATTAAATTTCTAAATATCAAATTAAGTCCTTAATTTAGCTTATAATAACATTTTTTTTATATAAATAATAATAATTATAAATTGTTCAAAACACAAGCTATTGTTATCATTTTTTTTTATTTTGTTATTATTATTTTTAAAGACACAATTTCGTATGGAAAATTAAAATTTTTAATTTTTTCATTGATTATTATTGAATTCTGAACTTTAATGATAGATTTTTTGTACTGTTATATTTATTCAAATTTTATAAATCAAATCAAGTCATTGATTTAGATTATAATAAAAATTTTGTTGTTAAAATAAATAATAATATTGAATTTATTATTTTTATAGGTAGGTGATCAAATAATACAAGTAAATGGTACAAGTTTTGAAGAAGCAACACATGATGAAGCTGTAGAAATACTCAAAACAAATAAACGTATGAGCTTAATAATAAGAGACGTCGGTAAAGTACCACATTCATGTACAACAAGTAGACCAATAGTTGTACCAAGGTATCCAAACACTGATCATGATCCGCAATCTATTTTATCAAGTCCTGGAAATAATAATCCACCTAGTCCGTAAGTATTTTTTTTTTTTTTTTTATTTGTCAAGGATATTTCTATGGTGTAGAATTAATTTAATATTTATATTTATAGAACAAATACAAATGAATGGAGGCATCGTGGAGTGCACACACTATCATCAGCAACAGCCTCAATGGTAGAAGAAAAAGCACGTGTCGTTTTAGCGCGAAGTGAACGTGTTGCATTAACTCAATTAATTGGTGATTATAGAACTCGAAGATTAAATATTCAAGATCTTGTTGCTAATCTTGCTGATTTACTCAATACGCAAGAAAAATTAACGCTATTAACAGAATTACGTGAAGTTATTGACAGTAAAGATCGAGCAATATTTGATGAGCTCGTTTATCGGCCAAGAGCTTCTTCTTCAGCCAGAGTAAGATAAAATATCAAACTATTTATTATTTATTCCTACGCTCACTATAAAATTTTTATTTCTTCTAAATATTATTTTTATAGCGACAGAAAGGCGACAGAGCACATTCAGATCTTATTGTGACACCTTCGATACATGATTTACCGGTAAGTTTTTACTTAAATTGATTATATTAAAAAAAAAATTATGAAAATAATTAAAGTTAATGTAATAATAATAAATTATTCCTTCTTAACTCATTAACAATAATAACCAGTAGATTTAATAAATTAAAGTCTAGATTTCCTTTCTTGTTTCTGTCTTTCTCTGTCTCTTTGTACACAATACACATTGCACAGTACATTAATTACATATATACTTCTTTTTATTAATATACATTTTATTACCTGTACACGCATAAACAAAAATTTTTAATCAATGCAATATACAACGATTACTGTATAATATATATCATAAAAAAAATAATTAATGTTTATTTTTTTAATTTCAATTAAAAATTCTGAATAATAAAAATATTATTTAGATATAATTAATTGTATGAAGTTATGGCTAAATTGATAGTAATTTTTTTGGTAATTATTTACAAATGGGGTCAACCCCATTTTGTTCCATAACTAGGTGAAAAATTGACATTTTCAAATTTTTTTTGATTCTGCTTATTTTTACGGCACATTTATGATAAAAAATGTCGTAAAAGAAAAAAATAAAGATTTCGATAGCTTTTTTTCTTTCAAAAGTTCGAAAAAATTTTGTCTCTCATGTCTTTGGATAAAATTTCTATTTTATCTTTTTTTAATATTTTTGATATATTTTTTTTTTTAAAGTACATAAAAAAACGAACAATTGAAAAAAAAAAAAAGTTGAACATCACAATTTTCTAAAAAATTTATAAATTTTTTTGAAAATTTGTTAAATAATCAATTTTTAACTTCCCGCTAAGAAAATCGAAGATTTTAAAAAATCGAGAAGTTATTGTTTTCACCCCGTTTTGCAAAAATCGAGTTTTCATCAGATCTCGACGTTTCAAAGTCACAGGAAGCTTCCCTGACTATCCTCGCGAGGTTGTCACGGTGTCTGTATGTGTGTGTGTGTGTGTGTGTGTGTGTGTGTGTGTGTGTGTGTGTGTGTGTGTGTGTGTGTGTGTGTGTGTGTGAAAGTATGTGAACCGCTTATAACTTTTGAACGGCGTGACTGATTTCATCGCGGTTGGTGCCATTCGAAAGGGCTTGACCAAACTTAGATTTTGAAAACTATTTGGACCGATTCAGATCAATAGATTTTGAGAAATCTTCAAAAAACTGAAAAAAAAAAATTTTTTTCAAATGTGGTTTTTTTGGAATAACTTTAAAATGGCTTGATGGTTCAATTCCAAAAACTAATCAGCTCTTAACCTTAAAAAACCACGTCGATCGCCACCAGTCCGGTCAAAATCGGTTGATTCGTTCGAGAGATATCGTGAACGAAAGAAAACCGAAAAAAGTGTTTTTTCGGAATGACTCCGAAATTCCTAGCGCGATGAATTCAAAATTTGAGATTCTTTGTGAGGCTTGAAAATCTGCGTCGAATGCTGCCAACCGCGTGAAAATCGGTTTATTCATTCAAAAGTTATTGCGGTTTAAAAATTCAAAAAATAGTGTCTTATCAAATCTCTATCAGACTTTTGAGCTCGAAGAGCTCAAAAGCATAAGAAAGCAATCTCTTTGAGCTCGGAGAGCTCAAAATAACCCATAAATTGTATTTTTAAGCTCGAAGAGCTCAAAATCGTCATTGGTGCAATTTTAAGCGCCTAAGTATGGAATTAGCGGGAAGTTGCAGGGATGGCCTTCAGGGTCAACCGTTTTTCTAATTTTTTTTTTTTTAATTGTTCATTTTTTTATGTATTTTTCAAAAAAAAAAATATATATCATTAAAATCAAATAGAAATTTCGTTCAAAAAATTAAAATTAAAATGTTTAACCCCACTTGTAAATATTTACCATTTTTTTTTATTTAGAAAATTTAGTGAATGTTGCATGATAAAAATTCTTAATACAAATTCGCTTTATATTTTATATAAAATTTAATTAATTAATATTTTATTTTTATTACGCTTGCTAGTGCTTATTGCCATATCATAATTATCTATTTAAATTAATACAAACATACACACAATTATTAATGCATAAATCATTTTGTGCTTTTTCAATCCTGCTAAATCCTGAAAAAAAAATTTTTAACAATTTTCCAATCAGTTACTTAAAAAAAAAAAAAAAATAAAAAAATATTATTTTCTTCTTTTTTTTAAATTATTTTTTTTATTTTCTTTTTTCGAGTTTGCCTGGGCTTTGCTGACCTTTTATTTTGTTGCCGCGTATTTAAATTAAAAAAATAATTCTCGCGCGACTTTAATATTGTAGAATAAATAAAAATAAGAGTCTGAAAGCTCATGCAAACTTATAGATTAAAAAAAGTAAAATAAAAAAAATAGTTATAATAAATAAGTGTGAAACAAAACGCAAGGGGAGAGGCAGGTGCCTTTCATACCAGTTGTGTCTATGATTTGCCTTAGAGGGGTGTTCAAAGCAGTTCATCCTGTCGTCCAGGACGGCTGATGGATTTGGAGGGAGATCCATTGGGTGTCACTGGTCCACTACCACCTCGAGATAATCAGGAACACAGATCCCCGAGTGAGGACAGCGGTCTTGGTTCTGACATGCCTCGTACGAGGTCCGCCAATACACTTATTTTTTTTTATCTATTATAATTCTTTATTTTATTGATTTGTTATTATTTCAATAATTACTAATCTAAAATTTTTATTTAAAATAATTAAATTTTATCGAGAATCTCTTGAATTTATTATCAATTATAAAATAATAATAATAGTATATTACATACCTAAGGAAGTAAAGTAAGAAATGTCTCAGATCACATGTTTATTGACCCCGGCTTCGCCTCGGCCAACAATTACATGTGATCTGAGACATTTCTTACTTTACTTCCCTAGGTGTGTAATATACTATTAATTAGTAGCGAAAATATTTTTGCCGCAAATTTAAAATAATAATTCATAATAAATTATTCTAATTTTTGGTATTACGGCAAAAATATTAGTCTTATAAAAAATTTTTTTAAACAAAAGTTTAAAATTTAATTTTGTAAAAAAAATGTCTCTTATAATTTTTTCTTAAGACCAATCAGAAAGCTGTAATTTTAAAATAAAAATTATTATAATTAGCAAAAATTTGAATTATCCATTATGAATCTTAATTGCACGCTTCATAAGCGAAGCGTTGAAGTTGTTCCCTACTCTCGACATTTTAAAAAAAGCAGTTTTCTCGAAATTGAAATTGATTTTTGTTATTTATATCGCACTTACAGGTTAATATGAGTACACTTATATCAAGTCAAATAATTTGTCAGGCACATAAAATATATTTCAATAACAATTTTTTTGTTTAACATAGTAAATAATAACATTAAACATCATCTTTTCTGGACGTCCGTATATGGATGGGTGTATATAACAGGGAAATTGGTTGAAAAAATAATCGTACCGGAATAATTTTTTTTTTATTATCTAAAGTAACACACGACGGATTTTCTCAATTAATATGAGCGTTCAATTCACTGTCGTTAAATTATTATTTATAAAAAACTAATATATGACTGGATTTTTTTGTATATCTATCTATACATTTTATTAAGTATTTTTTTTCCTCACCTTAGAGTTATGGCGCTACTAAACCATAGCAGAGTTTTCTGTTTTTTATTATTTTGCTTTTTATCTTTTATTTTAATCAATTTTATTGTAAAAAATGAGATTATGAGGCGTGCACTTTTGGATTTCTCAAACTTTTTTTGGAATTACAGCAAAAATATTGGTCTGAAAAAATCATAAGAGACATTTTTTTTTAGAAAATTAAATTTTTAACAACTTTTGTTTGAAAAATTTTTTTATAGAACCAATATTTTCACCGTAGTATTAAAAATTTTAATTATTTATTTTTAAATTGCCGCAAAAATTTGCCCTATTATTTAGAAATTATCAAATTTTATTAAACTTAATAAAAAAAAAAAATGATAAATTTTATTCACGAGAAACTCGAAAAAAATATAAGTGAGAAAAAAATAATTAAAGGATGAGGTTGGAAAATTTTGGATCTTCCAGGGCTGGATGCAGACGTACACAACATCAAGTCGCCACATCTGACCTTACACTCTCTAATGACGACGAGTACGACAATCAGGTACAATTAAATGACAATTTAAAGGCAGAGACAAGTTGGGAATAAAATATACTATATTTAAAGTCGCGCGAGATAAAACAATTATACACTATCTATTTATTTACCTATCAATAAATATCAAAAATATAATAAAAAAAAATTATTTATTTTTTTTGTAGGATTATGATGATGAAATTGATAACGATAGAGGTCGAAGGCATAGTTCACCCGGAGGATCGAGAAGTAATCAACGAGACTATTCTTCTCATCATAATTTGTATCCAGATAATTTGGTAAGTTATTTAAAATAAATTAATTTTTATTAGTATTATTATTTTATAAATTAATATATTAATAGAAACTGCGCCCATCGTCTCATTAAATTAAATTAGTAGAGTTTGTTATAGACGTTGTTAGTAAGTTTAAATATTTATTGTTAATAATAGCTTATTAAATTAAAATAATAATTTTAATATTTATATAAACCTGTGATAGTTTAAAAATATGTTGTTAGTTATTATTATTACCCATTAGGTAGTGTTGTTTTTTTAATTAAAATAAGTAGATAAAAAAAGTTTATAAAAACTAAAAAAAAATATTTCTGCTCAGGGTTCATGGTCGTGCATAATTATTTTATTTTATTTTTTTTTCATATGTAAATTATAATTTTCCTTTATACATATCATTATTCGAACTTCCTGCAACATGCCAACTTAAAACATGCAATGGGATTTAATAAAAATAAAAAATATTATTTAAAAATAAATTTCAGAATAGTCTTCAATGATAAATAATAGTAATATATATATATTAAATAATTATATATTATTTATGATAGTATACCTCAAGGTGAAATTAACAATATTTTTCGCGATTCGCTCGAGTAAGTTGAATGTGGAAAGCGAGAGAGTTTATTATTATTATTATTATCATCATTATTCTAACTTGAATTTTTTTATGAATAAAAATAAAAAATTAGGATAAAATTTAATTTTTATCACAGAAGAATTAATATAAAATTTTTTATTTTAACTAAAAATTATTTTTATAATATTTACAAATTAAAGAGTCCATAAAAAAATTAAGCAATAAATATATCTATATAATAAAATAATTTATAAAATAGGTACAGTAGCATAATAAAATAATAAATAAAAAATGAGAAAAATTATTAAAGTTTGTCTTGAATGGCTTGTCTCAATTCTTCGGTGGCTTTAGCAACGTCTTGAACCTGTCTAGCCGTATGTGTGTCTACACGTATCACACAGTGCTGGATTGTTGAATTAGATCGTCTAACAGAGTTACCACTTCCGAATTTAGGCCGTGGAATTTTAACTCGTTGCACATCGCTTAACCATGACTCCATTATTGTTATTTATTTTTTTTAATAATAACAATAATAATAACAGTTATTGTAACCAATTTGTTACTCTAGAAACAAAAAATAAAATAAATTATTAAATGATTTTTATTTTTATAAAATTTTATGACATTGCCAGACACTTCATAATTTTTTTAACAATAAATTAAGTCGAGAAAATTATTTTTTAAAAATTTAATTTATAATTTTTTTAGAGATTTTAAAGATGAAATTTTTTAAATAATTTTTTTTTTGCTGTAATTTATTAATTAAAAAATTTCTAAGAATTATCAACGTTAGTATCATAAACTTTTATGTGAATAAAAATTTTAGAATAATTTTGCAAGAATATATTTAATTCATGGGTTGTCATAAAATTTTTTTAAGAAATATATGGATAGAGTAAAGTAAGATGAATGTTTTTTTATATCCACTTAAGTATGTCTTAAAACGTGAAACCGGTTGAATATATATTATACATATATAATGTATTTTCCCAGGCTCAAGATCGTGTACCGTATTGGAAATACAGTTATACGTTTACTTTTATATGTATATATAGATATTTAACTTGATCTATTAAAATAATAATTATTATTTTTAAATTATAAGTTAAAAATTTTTATAAAATATTAGAGAAAAAAAAATAAAAATTTTTTATTTTAATTTTTTGGATATTAAAATTTATAAGAGTTTAATTAATTTAATTTAATTTAATAATAATAATAATAATAATAATAATATTCACTTACAAGTGGATAAAATTAGATGACTCATTAGAAAAATGAAATAAAAATTTGTGAAGAATAAAATAAAACCAAACACTGATTTATATATAATACATAAAAAAGACACAAAAATGAATATAACAAATAATAAATAAAATAAAAATTAATAATATTAAAAGGTGTAACTAGTGTCACTATGTTAAACTGTTAAACTGAGAAAAGTCTATAGAAGACTGAAAACTCATGAGTCTCATGAGTGAATTGACTTAACAGTTGGCGTATTACAACCATAATGTTGAGTGTTGTGTTTGTATATTATTATTCTATATTGTATATATTGTATAGTAGTTACCTACACAACACAGGTACTTTTAACTAAACAAGGACCGATTATGGTTGCAACAACAGTTGTCCAACAAAGATGTATATAAATATAACTGAGAGGATATTATAAACCTACAGGATGATAAAATAAGACAAAAAAAATTATAGTCAGTGAGGGAGTTAGGAAGTGAGTGAGAAATATTGTTTTGCCACACTGTTGCCAAGTTTTCATCTTAAATTTTATATTTTTATAGATTGGTTTATATTTTTTATTTATTTATTATTATTATTATTTTTTTTGAATTTATAATTACATAATTATATCATCAAAAATTAAAAAAAAAATTAATATTTTATCAAAAAGTCAAATTCAAAAAACACTATTATTATTATTATTATTATTATTATTATTATTATTATTAACTTGAAATTGTGGTTGGATAATAATAATAATAATAATAATAATAATAATAATAATAATACATCTATTTTGAAAATTTTATTATTATTATTATTATTTTTTTTTTTTTTATCATTATTATTATTTCTGTAAGGAAATAATTTTATTTATAATTTATCTGTAAAGAGAAAAAAAAAGCATAAGCCAATCGGAGAAAGTTTTTAAAATGTCTTTCATGTGCTGATTTAACTATGAGATATTTTATTTAAATATTGAGGTCAATTTATTTAAAACAATTCTTTAATTCAGCTTCAAAAAATCAAAAAATTTACATACACAAATATTTTTTTCTATTTAATTTTAATTATTATTGTTATTAATATTTATAAAAATAATAAAGTCTAGAATAGAAAGTTAAATGTTAAAAGAAGAAAAAAATGTATTCTTCTTATTTGAATAAAAATCTAAATTTCTTTTTTATTAAAAAAAAAATCAAGTAATAATAATGATGAAGATAATAATGATAATAATAATTATTGTTACTGGTGGGTTGGCCCTCTTTTAATGTGTGTATAGGAAAACGACGGCGTTTGCGAGAGTAGCGACGTCGAGATGATCGGTAATGGTCGTCGCGACCGCGATACTGAGGATGAGGAAGAAGGAAGGGAAGAAAGGAGCTCGGAGGGTGGAAGTGTAGGAGGTTTCGGTGGTTGGAGATCACACCTTCTTGGTGGTCTTACCCAACGTGTCAAGTCCTGGTATTGGGGCGCCAGACCCCTAGTAAGTTCACAGCCAAGAACTTCCGCACATATTTTTTTTCTTTTAATTTTTTTTTTTTTTTTTTAAATAACACATCACTCATTTATTATTATTATTATTATAAATGGTCATTTATTACCTATTTTTCTATAATTAATCACGGACCGCACGCTTACGGATTAAATTTTACATTTTCATTTTTTTAAATCACTTTTATATTGTTGATTATAAAAAAAAAATTTTTTGAAAAATAATTTACAAAAGGGGTAAAAAAAAATTAAAAAATAGATTATGCATGTACTTAGACTTAATATATAAAATTAATTTTCGCTATTAAGACTAGATCTAGAGCTGATTAAATTAGTAAATATTTATCAATGACAATTATTCTTTTAATTAATAATAATAATAATCAACAAATAAATTATTGATAAATAAAATAGAATTTTCTATAGAATTTTTTTGTAACGAGATTAATAAATAAATAAATAAAAAATAAAAATTTTTAATAATTGCACTTAATCATTTATAGTTCACTAAAAAGTTCTTCAACTCTTTTTAATTTAAAAAATTTTTATTTTTTCTTTGTATTATTATTATTATTATTATTATTATTATTATTATTATTATTATTATTATTATTATTACTTAATATATTATATTTTAATTAAATAAAAATTAAAAGGCACGATTATTTAGATATGTATTGGGCATGCTTTCACAAAACACAACATTACAAAAAAAAAAAAAATTAAAACAATTATTTTATTGAGAGTTGAAGAATAAAACGTGCACTTTAAAATCATATCACAAAGCTTTAATTATAAATTTAATTAATACACTAAAAATAATTTATATTATTATTTATTTATATTATTTAATAATTATAAATTTTAAATTAATATAAATATAAACACCACCACTCTCCGAGCACCAAAACACCCTACCAAATTATTATTATAATTATTATCTCTATCAGCAAGCATGTCTTGACTTTTCTATTTTATCATACTTTTCAATTCTATTTAATTACTAAAAATAATATTAATCTTATTTATTAAAATATAAACAATAATAATATATAAAAAAATAAATAAATTAGCACAAAGTACTCTAAATGCAATAATACAAACAGTAGTAAGCCTAATTTTTATTATTGTTGTTGTTACCATTATTATTATTATTTGTTGTTATTGTTGTTGTTGATAAAAAATTTTAAGTTTGCATTTTATGAATAATAATTAATTAGGGGGGATCTGGTGTTGTTTAATAAAAATAGGAGCTTGCGCACAAATTGTCTCGAAGTTTTGATATGCAAGAAGCGCAATTGCTGGAAGAAGGGGCCACTAAATCGGGTGGGACCACCGGTAATCAAGGTGGGAATGGACCACCAAGACGTCATCACAGCGCACAAAGATTAACTCGCAATGATATTGGGGAGAGACTTCAAAAAGATGGTGCTCTTGTTGTACCAGATCATCAGGGTAATTTACGTATTACTGTTAAAAAAACTAAGTCAATACTAGGTATTGCTATTGAAGGCGGTGCTAATACTAAACATCCATTACCACGTATTATTAATATACATGTAAGTATTTTTTTTTTTTATTTTTTTTAAATGCATAAAATAATGAGTATTAATTATTTTTTATTTTTAAGGATAATGGAGCTGCTTTTGAAGCTGGTGGTCTTGAAGTTGGACAATTGATACTTGAAGTTGATGGCAATAAAGTTGAAGGTAAAATTATTTTATTTTTAACATTAAATATTTTTTATTTATAACTAGCAATCTTGCAGTCACTATGTAATTGCCGTGACTTGTGAAATATAAATAAATAAAATTTTGCTTTATTAAATAATTACTTTTGTTAAATTGCACTGTACTTTTTTGACTATCGTCGTTTTTAAAGATATAAGCTCATCCTAATGTTACACTCATCAAGAGCTTTCATTTGACTACCCACATGCATTTTTATATATTTTTCGTATATACATATATATATATATATATATATATATATATATATATATATATATATATATATATATATATATATATATAATATATATAAATATATGAAAAATTGATGTGGGTACTCAAATGAAAGGTCTCGATGAGTGTAACATCGGGATGAACTTATATCTTTAAAAATGTCAATATTTCACAAGATACAAGATCATTTCTTAATTATGTAATATATGGTTGATCTCTGTAAGGACGTCTTAAATCTGTACAAAATTGTCCGACCAAATTATTTTTGTTTTATTAGAAAAAAAATTAACAAGGGCTACAAAACTATCAGCTTAATCATAATAAATAAACAGCCGATTTAATTTTTGCTTTTTCGATATTTGTGTATCTTTTGCCATATAATATGACAGGGGACTGTTTGCCAGGGGACTGTTTTTTTTTTTTTTTATCAAATTGAGAAAAATCAAGCAAACTATTTCAATACATTCAACTTTTCAAGTTCTCAATGAATGTTTACATTAATTAAAATAATATTAAGACTTATGAATCCAATTTTATAAATAAACTAGCTGTTACCCGCCCGCTTCGCTGGGCACTTAGAATTGAATAGAATGATATTTTTAGATCTAGGCTTGAAATTTAATTGGAGTATTGTTTTGACTTGCACAGATTCCAAATTCCATCGGATTGCCCTGTACCTTTTATTCATGTGACTATTCTAGCTAATATTTATTGTAGCTTTCGATGTCCAATCACTATAACATTCCCGTAGCTATCTTCCAAAAATGAATAATAATTGACATGAAAAAAAAAATATTTAAATCGGTTGACCTTGAAGGCCATTCCTGTAATTTCCTGTTTCTCTTAAGATTCTATCAAATTTTATATCTGTAGGAACTGAAGAATATGAATTTTTTGACAATTATCATTCTCGCACTCCTATGTTGCGGAGGAATTTCGTAAGATCCTATTCGAGATGATTTCTACATTATAAATAAAAGGTTCCAACAAAATTTCGAGTCCATAGAAACTATTGTTTGAAAATGAGAGATTTTCATTGCTTACGCCCCCGCAATCTCTTTTGGGGTTAGAATTCGAGAAAATCCATTCTCAGATGAACTTGACATCGTACACGAAGATTCCTATGTTACGTTCCCAAATTTTGGGTTAATTAATTTAAATAATTTAAGTTCAGATTTTGACCCCATTAGGATGTCAATAGACTCCAGGTGGGTCGTGTCATTGATTTATCCGCGAAGTACTTTTTAAAATTTAATTTATAATATTTTTAATAATCACTTTTAATTTACCTGCCCTCAGGCAAGTGATGGACAGGAAGCCTGAACGCTGGCTAGCGCTCCAGGTAATTTCACCAGAGTGGAACAGCTAATAAGCGCTCACACTCTGGGGGTAATAATTAGGATATTTTTTGGATAAGATACCTGAACGCTGGCTAGCGCTCCAGGTGATTGCACCAGGATCGAACTGCTAATAAGCGCTCGGACCCTGGGGGTAATAGGTGTAATATTTAGAGGATGGAATACCTGAACGCTGGCTAGCGCTCCAGGTAAAGGAACCAGGGTGGAACGCTGATAAGCGCTCTCAACCCTGGGTTGAGGTTTTAATAAAATTCCATATTAATCGATTGATAATTAAATATAGATTTATTAATAAGGAATAAGCAGGTTCAGCCTTGGACCAGCAGAGATTGCTCCTCTGCTAAGTCCTCTGACTGACTGTTCCAGAAGAAGTCTGGAGACAGAATACATGTCGAATAATAATTACAAAGAGTTTATATAATGAATTTTTAGCGACTTTGCATCTCAGGTTACCCTATGAGAACATCAACGCAGTCCAAATCTCACAACGTAGATTGTTTAGTCTACTGGGCTGCGTTGACGTTCGAGAAATCTCTTATCTTGAGGTATTTCCGTTACGAAATACCTCGAGTAATAATTAATTAATTTAAATAATAATTTATTATTTTAAAATAAATTTAAAATTTGCCAGAACGTAACACCTACCAAATTTAAAATCTGCAGAAGTTACAGTTTGGAAATTAAAATTTTAGATTTTAACACCCACCCCCGGCAATCCCTATCGGAAGTAGAATTTTTTGGAATCCGTTTTGAGATGATCTCCTCATGACAAATGAAAGATTCCTCTACCTAATTTCGAGTTTGTAGAAGTTACAGTTTGGAAATGGAAATTTGAAATTCTAACACCCACCCCCGCAATCCCTGTCGGAAGTATAATTAATTGAAATCCGTATTGAGATGATCTCTACATGACAAATAAAAGATTCCTACCAAATTTACAGCTTTTAGAAGCTATATTTTGGAAATTGAGATTTTTTTTTGTCAACACCCACCCCCGAAATTCTTATTAGGGGTAATTCGTCGTAAAATCCGCTCTTAGATTATTTCTACATCACATATAAAAGATTCTTACCAAATTTGGAGTATATAAGAGCTATATTTTACAAACGGGAAATTTTCATTATCAACGCCCCCGCAATCCCTTTTGAGGTTGGAATTTAATAAAATTCATTCTTAGCTGAACTGGACATCATACACGAAGATTCTCACCAAATTTGGAGTTTGTAGAAGTTACAGTTTGAAAATGAAAATTTTAGATTTTAACACCCACCTCCGCAATTCCTATCGGAAGTAGGCTTTATTGAAATCCATTTTGAGGTGATCTCTACATGAGAAATAAAAGATTCCTACCAAATTTAGAGTTTTTAGAAGCTATATTTTGGAAATTAAGATTTTTTATTGTTAACACCCACCCCCACGATCATTATTGGAGTTGACTCGTTGTAAAATCCATTCTTAGATCATTTCTATATCACATATAGAAGACTTCTACTAAATTTGGAGTTTATAGGAACTATAGCTTGGAAATTAAAAATTTTAATTGTTAACACCCACCCTTGCAAACTTCTGCGAGTTATCTTAAAATTCGTTCGTATATTATTTCTACATCTCTTAGAGAAAATTTCTACCCAATTTGAGTCTGTAGGAGCTATAGCTTGAAAATTAAAAATTTTCATTGTTAGTACCCACCCCCGCAACCCTCTCTGGGCTGAGATATCGTAATATTTGTTTATAGATTATTTCTACATCTCTTAGAGAAGATTCCTACCAAATTTGGAGTCGATAGGAGCTATAATTTAAAAACGGGAATTTTTCATTGTTAACGCCCCCGCGACCCCCCTTGTAGGTGGAATTTCGTAAAATCCGTTCTTAGCTGACCTCTACTCAGCGAAAGGAATATTTCTACCAAATTTCAAGTCACTAGGTCTTATAGCTCCAGAGATATCGTGATGAGTAACTATATCTATAGAAAGTCTCCTATATATATAGAAGATTTCATTTTGGTATTCCAACTTTATAGTTAATCTATATTTCAATCTATAACGCTAGTAAATACTTTCGTTTCCTTAGTTTCAACTTATCGAATATAGCAGATTCTTATCAAATTTGAAGCTTATAGGAGCTACAGCTCGGAAATTTAAAATTTTCATTGTTAACAGCCACCTCCGCAACCCCTAGGTCGGAATATCGTAAAATTTGATTATAAATTATTTTTACATCACTTACAAAAAATTCATACAAAATTAGGAGTCTCTAGGAGCTATTGTTCGGAAATTTTAAATTCTCATTGTTAACGCCCACCCCCGCAATCCATATTGAGAGTCGATTTTCATAAAATCCGCTCTTAGATCATTTCTACATCACATATAGGAGATTCCTACCAAATTTGAAGTCGATAGGAGCTATAGTTTAAAAATGGGAATTTTCCATTGTCAACGCCCCCGCAACCCCCCTTGTAGGTGGAATTTCGTAAAATCCGCTCTTAGCTGACCTCTACTCGGCGAAAGGAATATTTCTACCAAGTTTCAAGTCTACCCCTTATGGTTCCAGAGATATCGTGATTAGTCAATATATAGGTGGAAATCTCTTATATATATATATATATAAATCTAATATATAAAATTCTCGTATATATATATAAATAACAGAAGAAAGACAAAAATTTGACAGATTCTTAACGCCCCCACAATCTCCTCTGGGTCTAAAATTTTGCGAAATCTGATAGTAGGCGTTCTTAGTTAACAAATATGAAATTTTTATTAAATTTTATGTCTGTGGGAGTTTTAGTTTAAAATTTTCATTTTTTTCATTAGCGTCCCCGTAACCGGCTTTGGGATTTAAACTTTATTTAATACATTCTTGTTTGCTCTCAACATCGCCCAAAAAAATTCTCTCCAAATTTCATGTCTAGAAGAGTTAAAATTCAAAATTTAGTTTTTTTATGATTTTTTCTAATCATTTACGCCCCCGCTATACACTTTGGAATATATCCTGGTCATTGTATCCTCTGCATGGATGCAAAATTTGAATTCAATCGGATGTATAGTTTCATAGTTTTAACGGAACAACCGTAAAAAAATCTATAGATTTATATATTAGTATAGATTATAAATAAAAATAGTTGCCAGGGGACTGAGTTTTGAAGTGGCCCAGACACATATTTCCAGCACAAACAGCCCTATGGTTATTAACTCAAGACTAGTTAGATCCTTATAAACCTTACAAAAGGTAAAATAACACGCTGGATTTTTTTTTGGCTTTCAACTTCTGGCAGGGGACTGTTCTTAAAATGCCTGGGACGAACTTTCGTTTAATGAATTTAATGAAACAAATTAATTTTCGGTACTTTTTATTGAAGAAGATTGTTAGTTAACTAATTAAGTTTATAAATATTATGGACTAAATTATATATTATGGACGAATAACTTAAAATTTAATCTTAAAGTTTTAATTTTGGGAATGGGACAGCCCAGGAGACTGTTATTTCGGTGGCTTACGAATTTATAGCAAAAAAACCAAAATTTATTTCATTTTAGTTTTCAATGCTCCAAATAGAAATTTTTTTTTACTTTCGTAATAAATTTTTTTTAGTAACAAAATAACAATTTTTCTAATAAAAAAATACCTGGGACAGCAAAAAACATCCTTAGATAGAATCACCCATATATAATATATAAAAAATTGATGTGGGTACTCAAATGAAAGGTCTCCATGAGTGTAATGTCAGGATGAGCTTATATCTTTAAAAATGTCAATAGTTCACAAGATACAAGGTTATTCCTCAATTATGTATTTAGAGATAGATCATTTTCGAATGTAGCCTAAATACTTATAATAAATTGACTATCGGTGAGAATGATATGAAACCTTGAAAAGGCACAAATTCAAATCAACACCTTTGCAATGACACTAAATTTCATTATGCTTTTTGATTTAGGAAAAATCTTGTGTAATGATATCATTAATTCTAGAAATATTATTATTATTATTATTATTATTATTATTGTTATCGATAAAAAAAACTTTATAAATAAAGTATAAAATGTATTTATTTTAGGACTACATCATCAAGAAGTAGCACGACTTATCGCCGAATCATTTGCAAGACGTGACCGAAATGAAATAGAGTTCCTGGTGGTTGAGGCTAAAAAAAGTAATTTAGAACCAAAGCCCACGGCTTTAATATTCTTGGAAGCGTAGCAAGAATCTCCCACCTCTGAGCCGGAACCACCGTAATATAATTCCAAAATTATTAATAATTATTAATAGTTCTATCAGAGATATTATTATTATTATTATGTTAGTTTTAATATTTAATGATGACCTCAAAGGAGCTGAGACCTGATATTAATAATCACATTAATTTTTTTATATTATAAAATATTTATTTATAAAATCTAGTTTCCAAGACCGGCTTACGAGGGTGGGATAATTACTAAATACTAAATAAATATCTGTAAATTTAAATTTGGCTTAGGCCTGATTAAATAAATAAATTTATTTATTTATTTATTTATTTATTGACTTTCGAAGCAATGAGGCGACTGATATCAAACATATATAAATGATATTAAACATAAATGTAAACTTAAAATCGGGCTTTTATAATTAAATGAAATAATATATTATATATAATAATAATATTAATAATAATAATAATAATAAGAAGAAGAAGAAGAAGAATATTAACAAAAGCCATTTAATGAAATAAAAATAATAGGTCGCCAATTGTGCCAAACTACTTCCAAGGACCTCAATAAAATTTATATAAAAAACAACTACTTAATTATTTAATTACTTACTTGGTACTTGTTTACTTACAATACTCACTTACTTAATATGATAAAAGAATAATTATTTAATTGAAATAATTAATACATACACTGTTGATTAAATGATAATTAATTTTCAACGTGAATAACTTTGTTGAATTTGTTATTTATATTACTTGTTATAATTGTCATTAATATATATATATAGCATCTAAGTTGTATAAATAAATAATTATCATGGCAATTTAATTATAAGAAATGTTGATGCTTAAATAATATAGTATATATGTTTATGTAAATAACTGATTAGAAGGAAAAAAAAATTAGTATATTTTAATTTTTTTTTTCTTGCCTATTATAAATAAATAATTTTATGCTAAATAAGTAAATTCATAATTATATAATTTATATCAAGTATAGAGATTAAAAAAAAAATTATAAAAACAAGAAGTAGGAGAAAAGTGAAAGACATTGTGTAAAACAACGGTATCGAGCACTACTTTGGCAAATTTTTTTTTTATTGTTATTATTATTTAAAGGGGTATTCTGGTCTAGAATTCTGGTCTAGAAGCATGAAATTTCAGGTAATTTTTAAAGTACCGTAAAAATAAGGCAATTAATATTTTTATCATCCATTTTTTTATAAGTTATTTATTAACATTATAAAAATACAGAAAAAAAATAAAAACAGTTTAAAATTCAAAAAATTAGCAGCTGATGAAGTGGAAAGGTCTAAAAAAATTAGCACGTGACGATACCCACGATTCCAACCCTCCTAGCAATCTAGGAAATAAAAAAATAAACAAGATTATTAATCTAGAGTAATGTCGCTATGGTTTCACTGCCTGAAAAAAAAAAAAAAAAAAAAAAAAAAAAAAAAAAAAAATTTTTTTTACCACTTTTTTTGACTGTTTCGAATTTTTTAAAAATAGTTAAAATTCAAATTTGGGGATGCGTCGTTCCAACCATAGTGACGTTACTCTAGATTAATAATCTTTTTTGTTTTCGATTGCTAGGAGGGTTCCCAAGTGGAACAATAATTTTTTTGGTAATGTTTTGAATTTTTGACTTCTTGTTAAATAAAATTTACCAAAAAGTCAACAGTTTTTTATGTGACGCTTGGGTTGGAATCGTGGGTATCGTCACGTGCCAATTTCTTGAGCCCCTCCCCCCCCCCCACTTCATCAGCTGCTAATTTTTTGAATTTTAAACTTTTTTTATTTTCTTCTGTATTCTTATAATGTTAATAAATAACTTATAAAAAAATGTATAATAAAAATATTGATTGCCTTTTTTTACGGCACTTTAAAAATTACCTGAAATTTTATTCTTCTAAACCAGAATACCCTCTTATTGATAATAAAATTATAAATTTAGATAATTAATTTTTAAGTTTAAAATAAACACACACTTTTTGAGGGATCAAATGTGTGATCAATGTGCCAAACATTTTCAACTATTTTAGTTTAAATTATTTAGATAATTATAAATAGTTTAATTTATTTATTTATTTATTTAAGTGAGAAAAAAAATTAAATTAAGTAGTAAAGTTTGTTGTAAAAAAAAAAAACAAAAACAGAAAAATCAAGAATGAATGATGAAATAAATTGTAATTGTCACACAACGTTGAGACTATAAGAATGAGTATCCTTGTGGATAAAAAATACGTTCAAGTTAACGGTAATTATTGTCATCATTATTATTATTACGTTCTTTTTTTTTTTAAATCAGTGATCAATACTTAAAAAAAAAAAAGGATGAATGGACTGGATTATAAAAATTTTTAGTTTACACGCACAATAAAATCACTGATACTCGCACTGCTTTGCATATAAAAATAAAAATAAATGCTAAAATAAAATATTAAAATCATAACTTGATTAAATACTAATTATAAATATTAAGTGGGTGAAATATTTAATAATATTAAAATAATAAATAAGAATATGAAATATTTTTATAAGCGGCTAACCTGGGGAGGCAGAATATTTATTTATTTATTTTATTATTTTGTTTTTTCATTTATTTTTCTGCATATCCGACAATGCCTTATCGCTTTATGTGTTGGTTATTTTTATGAATATATGTATATGTATATGTATATGTATGTATTTGTAAATTAGTAAAATGAAAGAAAAAAATAAAGTTAAACAATTATTTACATTTAGAGAATATGTTATATTAATAATCGTAATAAAAATATTGAAGAATATAAAATACATTGACTTGAAAGAAATATTAATAAATTTATTATTATTATTATTTATTAATTTTTTTTTTTTTTTTTTTTTTTTACTGGTAAGTAAAATATTTTTTTTTAATTGTAAATTGTTGTCATTATAAATCAAGTTTTGAAAATTATAAAATACTATATAAAAAAATGTATAATTTATTTTTATGAAAATAATTTATTATATTTATTTATTTAGAATGTATTATTTAGAAAAATACTTTTCTCATCAATTAATTTCTTAAAAATAAAATAAAGAAGAAATCAACAACAAAAATCTATAAATTATTCATATAATATTATAATAATTATAATAATATTTGTAATAAAAATAATAAATAAGATATTGAAATAATTTTCTGCAAATTTTTCCTCAAAGACTTCAAGTCAAAATATTAAATTTAGGATAAAAGGTTTCTTCTAAAAATCTGATCTAACGACGTTTAAAAAAATATCATACAAATGAAGCAATAGTAAAAAAATTGAAAATTTTAATCTTTATTTAAATGTACAACATTTGCAACTTGATTAAAATTTAATAATTATAATAATAATAATAATAATAATAATAATAATAAAAAATAGGTATGCATAAAAATTGATAGTTCTACCAATAAAATGTTTTTTGATTTGTTCTACTTAAAGTTCAAAGATAATGACTCAATTATAAATTTATCGCATTGTCCAGTAATGAGCGACAATTTACCAAGAGTGACTTTTAAGAAATTAATAAAAATATAAATATCATTTTATTTTAAAATTCTGAGTAATTGGCTCAATTTGCCGAGCTTAAATATTTTCTTACTTTGTTCCATAAATTATTTCCAACAACCAGACTCTTTAAACATATATCGCAATATTTGATAATGATAACATTAATTTTGTTGATTTTTAAAATTTTTAATCGTTACCTGTGTACAAGTTTCATCATTGCCCAGTAATTACAGTCCGGAATTTATTTTCCAAAAAAATAAATATAGATTTATTTGTTTTTTTTATTTCTTCTTTTCCTTATCCTCAATCCTAAATGAATAAATCTAAATTATTATAATTTATCTTCACGTCAAGTTTTTGATTTAAAAGAAATTTTTTTTTAAAACATATTAAGGATAAAATATTAATCGTGCAATGAATTGAAAAAACAAGTTATTTAAATATTTCACAATTGCTTATCAGTAAATTAGCATTGATAAAAATATATGCTTTATTTGATTTATTACAGAAATAATTTCTTGCAATTGAATTAATTTTATGACCTCAAATAAAAAAAAAAAAAAAAAAAAAAACTTTTTATAAATATATTTTACATAATTACTATAATTATTATTTATTAATTACCTTTTTTTAACAAATTATTTATAATTATATTTATAAAGCAAATAAAATTTTCTTACTAATTTTTTTTAGGTTAATAATATTGTTTTAGTTAATGAAGAAAATAAATATCTACCTGTATGGATAAATTAATAAATTATTAAATCCGGGTATTCAATCTGAAACAAAATAAATAGTATTATTATTGTTCATAAATAAAAAAAAAAAAAATTGATTAAAATAGCGCTTTAAAACTATAATAAGTCATAAAATTTACTAAAACCTTCAATGGCGCCCAAATGACTGTTTACTTTGACAGCTTAACTTTAAATTTGAACAAATAAAAAATGGCGTACGTCTGGCGCCACTAGGCAGTAAGTAGATAATAAATGAAGAAAGAAAAAACATTTAAAAGTGTAACAAATAAAAAAACACAAAAAATATTGATAATAAATTTGAGTTTCACATTAATTATATAAAAATTTTGATATTAGCAAGCTGAATATATAAAACTCAACAATAATCATAATAGAAATATTTTTATGAGGGTGTTGATAACTATTTTTTTAACTATTAAAAATAAAATTAATATATTGCAATCATAATAGCTTGTATGATTATGTAAAATAAAAGTTAAATATAATTTAATTAAATAATATGCATCGCAGATGGTCGATCCACTGATTTTTGTATTCAATGTAAATAAAAAAAAATTTAAAAAAGGGGGCAGGTATTAACTTTTGCCGCACGTATAAAAGACGGAGAGACAAGACTTTGGAACAAATTATCGTATATGAGAAACTGACAATAGTTTGTGAACTTGATAAAAGTAAGGAAACCTAAAAAAAGGAGTCTTAAGTAAAAGGTCAAAAGTCATAATGAAAAAATTCACCTTCATACTTTTGGCCATAAGCGCCCTGGGTGAGTTTAACAATTTATTTACTATTTTATAAACTATGCAATTATTTAATTCGAAATAAACTAATAAATAACATTTTTAGCAATATCCACATGTCATTCAACAAAAAGTGGTGCTCAAACGTCAGCAAATAGTCAAAGTTCTAGTTCTAGTCAGGCATCAACAGAAGGTGGAATGCTTGGAGGATATTATGATCCATACTATGGATATGATGATTGTGAAGATGAATCAGACGATGATACGGGGTCGAGTTCTTCCTCTAATTCCCATTCAGAATCATCGAGTGACTCTAATTCATCCGCGAAATCAGGCACGAATGGTGGATCAGGCTCCCAAGCTAGTTCAAACTCCAATTCTGGCTCAAACGCAAATGCTAGTTCCGATTCTGGTTCAAATAATGATGATTCCTCGGAGGAAGACTCTAATGGTGAAGATTCTGGTGAAGGAGAATCTTCTGATGGTGATGATTTTTCAGAATCAGGCTCCAACACTCAATCAGGATCTAGCTCTCAATCAGGATCTAGCTCT
Organism: Cotesia glomerata; assembly: GCF_020080835.1. Classification (NCBI taxonomy): domain Eukaryota; kingdom Metazoa; phylum Arthropoda; class Insecta; order Hymenoptera; family Braconidae; genus Cotesia; species Cotesia glomerata. The sequence goes on from NC_058160.1 coordinate 9,608,716, forward strand.
CAATCAGGATCTAACTCTCAATCAGGATCTAACTCTCAATCAGGATCTAAATCTCAATCAGGATCTAACTCTCAATCAGGATCTAACTCTCAATCAGGATCTAGCTCTCAATCAGGATCTAACTCTCAATCAGGATCTAGCTCTCAATCAGGATCTAACTCTCAATCAGGATCTAACTCTCAATCAGGATCTAGCTCTCAATCAGGATCTAACTCTCAATCAGGATCTAACTCTCAATCAGGATCTAACTCTCAATCAGGATCTAGCTCTCAATCAGGATCTAACTCTCAATCAGGATCTAGCTCTCAATCAGGATCTAACTCTCAATCAGGATCCAACTCTCAATCAGGATCCAACTCTCAATCAGGATCCAACTCTCAATCAGGATCCAACTCTCAATCGGACTCCAGCACTCAATCAGGCTCCAACACTGAATCAGGATCCAACTCTGAATCGGACTCCAGCACTCAATCAGGATCCAGCTCTCAATCAGGATCCAGCACTCAATCAGGATCCAGCTCTCAATCAGGATCTAACTCTCAATCAGGATCTAACTCTCAATCAGGATCTAACTCTCAATCAGGATCTAACTCTCAATCAGGATCTAACTCTCAATCAGGATCTAACTCTCAATCAGGATCTAACTCTCAATCAGGATCTAACTCTCAATCAGGATCTAACTCTCAATCAGGATCTAACTCTCAATCAGGATCTAACTCTCAATCAGGATCTAACTCTCAATCAGGATCTAACTCTCAATCAGGATCTAACTCTCAATCAGGATCTAACTCTCAATCAGGATCTAACTCTCAATCAGGATCTAACTCTCAATCAGGATCCAACTCTCAATCAGGATCCGACTCTCAATCAGGCTCCAACACTGAATCAGGATCCAACTCTGAATCGGACTCCAGCACTCAATCAGGCTCCAACACTGAATCAGGATCCAACTCTGAATCGGACTCCAGCACTCAATCAGGATCCAGCTCTCAATCAGGATCCAGCACTCAATCAGGATCCAGCTCTCAATCAGGATCTAACTCTCAATCAGGATCCAACTCTCAATCAGGATCCAACTCTCAATCAGGATCCGACTCTCAATCAGGCTCCAACACTGAATCAGGATCCAACTCTGAATCGGACTCCAGCACTGAATCAGGATCCAACTCTGAATCGGACTCCAGCACTCAATCAGGATCCAGTTCTCAATCAGGATCCAGCACTCAATCAGGATCCAACTCTGAATCGGACTCCAGCACTGAATCAGGATCCAACTCTGAATCGGACTCCAGCGCTCAATCAGGATCCAACTCTAAATCGGGCTCCAGCAGTCAATCAGGATCCAACTCTGAATCGGACTCCAGCACTCAATCAGGATCTAACACTGAATCAGGATCCAACTCTGAATCAGGCTCCAACACTGAATCAGGATCCAACTCTCAATCAGGATCTAGCTCTCAATCAGGATCCAGCACTCAATCAGGATCCAGCTCTCAATCAGGATCCAGCTCTCAATCAGGATCCAGCACTCAATCAGGATCCAACTCTCAATCAGGATCTAACTCTCAATCAGGATCCAGCTCTCAATCAGGATCCAGCACTCAATCAGGATCCAACTCTCAATCAGGATCCAGCTCTCAATCAGGATCCAGCTCTCAATCAGGATCTAGCTCTCAATCAGGATCCAGCTCTCAATCAGGATCTAGCACTCAATCAGGATCCAACTCTGAATCGGACTCCAACTCTGAATCGGACTCCAACTCTGAATCGGACTCCAGCACTCAATCAGGCTCCAACACTCAATCAGGATCCAACTCTGAATCGGACTCCAGCACTCAATCAGGCTCCAACACTCAATCAGGATCCAACTCTGAATCGGACTCCAGCACTCAATCCGGCTCCAACACTCAATCAGAATCCAACTCTGAATCGGACTCCAGCACTCAATCAGGATCTAACTCTCAATCAGGATCCAACTCTGAATCAACGTCCGAGTCTGGTTCAAATGCCGATGATGCCACAGGTGACGACTATGATGATAATGAAAATTCTTACGATAATGGCTCAAGTTCAAACTCAGGCTCCAGTTCTGAATCAAGTGCTAATGCTGCAGGAGGAGGCTCCGGTAGTCAATCACACTCGGAGTCAAGTTCTAATTCCTATTCTAGATCAAACGCATCAGGTTCTAATCCAAAATCAAAACCTATGGGCGGATCATCATCTCGTTCTAGCAGTCATTCTCGTTCAGGATCACACGCTTCCTCTTCTTAGTAATTTAGATTAATGTCCATTTGTATGTAACATAAATTATTGATAGGTTTTACAAAGTAGGATGGAATATTGATTCTTTGTTAAATTTATAAAGATTATTTGTGTAATATTGTTCATTTATTCGAGTAATATTAAAAATTTATTTAACTGTATAAATCAATTTTCAATTTATATTAATTTACACCTATATTTTCCTATTGTAAGCAGCAATATTGTTCTACATTCATCATCATTCATTATGATAGTTATTATTGAGTTATGTAACATAGTGCTCGATTTATCTACATGTATATATTATTATATGTTACTTTATTCTCGATAGAAAATTTATATAAAATAAATCTCTTATTAAATACTTTAAGAATCTTGATAATTAATTTCGTCATTAATGATGTTTTAAAACTCATAAAGTTTTAATTACTAATCGCTATTAATATTACTTATATATAAATTATTAAACCATAATATAACAGCAAGGAATTGATGCTAGGATGATAAAGTGTCTATTAAATTTTTTTTCATCAGTTATTGTCACTATAATGTCCATGGTACATGTTAATTGTCAAAATTTATTATTCATACTTAATTTTACAAATTTTTTTATTTACTGACGTATTTAGCAGGATAAAAAAAATATGAGTAATAAAATAAATATAAACTTTACGGTGTGACAGCAATGTTGGAAAATTTTAATTAATTTTATTTTTGAAAAGAATTTAATTTAGTTTTTATCCTTAAAAAATATAATTTTATCAAAGAAGAAATAACGGCTTATCACATATAATAATAATTTAATATTTGTTAAAATAATATTTAACCGAACGACGTCGGCAGACAGACGTCGTTAATATACTTTTTGTTATTTTTAATAAAAAATGACGTTTTATTAAAAATATTTGTTTGTTAAGTAGTATAAAAGTAAAAGAATGTTAATGTCTCGAGAACAATTTGTCTTTGACAACCAGAGTGTTCATTGGAGGTATAGTGACAAAAAATCTAAAAAAATGAGAAGATTCTTGATTCTATCACTGGCTGTACTCGCCATAGGTATGTCAACTATTTCTATAAAAAATAATAAATTTTATTTATTTAAAAATAAATAAAACTGATTAATAATTTTAATGTTTACTATTCTAGGAGTTACAGTGATAAATGCCCAAGATGCATCTGGAGCTGCAAGTGCAGCTAATGCGACTGCTAATTCTGCAGCTGCTACTACTACTCCTGCAGGAGGTAGTCTTACCAGCGCTAGTTCTAGTACAGAATCAGCCTCTAGTTCTCAAGTAACTGGTGAAATAAGCAGTATAATGGATACGACAAAACGCTGGATTAACCTATTTTTATGATAGTATGCCAAAAATAGGGCCTATGTTTGATCCTTTACAATAATAAACTATCTACTTTATACTTAATTCATCAATTATCTAAATTGTATCTTTAATTGAAAATAAAATAATTTATGTTGATGTTAAATTTATGTTCTAAATCATTTATTTATGATCTATCTGTCAACTAGATGATCCGGGTCCAGTAATTAACTTAATAATACTGAAATTAACAGACCTGTCAATTTTTTGGATTTATATAACAACTAAATTATCATAAAAAAATTCTACATCTTAAAATTGAAAAAAATTACAAGTGCAAATTTTTTTTTTTTTTTTTTAATTTGTTTAAGGGGGTAGATGCACTTAGAATTTTTGAAAAATCGATTTTTTTTCATTTTCTTAAAGTATGATGTTTTAAGAATATTCTCTGAAAATTTCAAGTCGATCCGATGAATAGTTTTCAAGATATTTAGTAATTACTGAAGCAACATTAAACCTCTCGGTTGTGACTAGAGCAGGTAGCGGACGGCAGCTGCAAGCGCCCGGTTTTGTCATGCCTTTTATCTTGTATGAATAGAATAATTTCAAGTATAAGATGGAAAATTTTAGATTAAATTTCATTTTAAACTTGACATTGGAAGTGAGTAGTCGATACACGTGTTTTTTGATTTGTGAAAATTGTTTTGAAAATTTTATCATGGATCGTGCGGAAGGTTCAAGATAACTTCGAAAGTCTAATGGTGTTCGTAAATCGCGTACTGTCAAAAGAAAAAAAGTATTCAATCCAAAGACAGCGGAACGTGATCAAAGTGTTCTTAGTTCGTCAGCTAAAAAATTAACACGTGACTTCGAAGACAGTGCGCCTGAAGATAATGGTGTTGAATACAGAATAATAAACTTTATATCTGTTTTTACTGCTATTGCAAGTATTGTCAAGTGTAAGGGGTGTGATGGAGATGTGAAATTTCAGACAGCTAGTACACGTGGTTTGGGATTTTAAATTGTAGTGGCTTGTAATAATTGCGTTCACGAAAATATTCCCTCATGTTCTTTTAAAGGACGTTCCTATGAAATAAATAGACGATTCATATTTGTAAGTAGAGTCCTAGGATTGGGATATGAAGCCATGCGAAAATTTTGTGGTCGATGGACATGCCACAATTTTTAGATAAACGTATCTTCCAAATGTTATTGAAGCAAATACTAGATAGTAGTAAAAGTGTCGCTGAATCATTATTAAAAAAAGCTGTAGATGAAGAAAAACGAGTTCCCTGTAGTTACACGGAAAATAGAGATTCAGAACGAATAAATTTAGCGAACAGGCGGGAAAACGAGAATACCCGCGAGGGCAGAATGCTTCGAAGACAACACCAGCTAGATGTTTTAGAAGTTTCAAAATCTGCAGAAGCTCTATTATATGGTCCAGGTATTGATGATTCAATAATAATATCTAAATAATTCTATTAGGCTGAAAATTTTATGTGATAAACGAGTGTAAGCTAGTCGGACTAAATTTTTCTAGCAAAAATTTTTCAAAGTTTAATAACTCGATGAATATTGAATTTAACCAAATTTTGTAAAGAATACTTTCGCTTTAAAAATTCTTAAAATATACCAAAATAAAAAAATCAATTTAAAAAAATGAAATTTTTCAAAGAAATTATTTAAACATTTAGCTATAAACAATTAAATGTTCAAATTATCAGCAAAAAAATGTGATATTCGGATTTAACAGATAAAATTACGCAAAATTTAACTTTTTCCATTCAATTGGATACTTAACACCAAAATTAAACAAGATCTACTTTTAAAAAACTTTAAACGCGTTTTCATCAAAACTGTGTTTTTCCATTCGGTGGATATTGATGAAATTTTAATATTATCTTTTTGGCATTAAGAACAAGTCTTTAATCGAAGGATATTGATTTTTGTTGACAATTACTATATTTTTTTAACAATTAACTTTTAACTTTTTATCGAAAATCAGAGTCCAAAGTTTCGAATGCCACCATTTTGTAAATTTTCAAAAAAAAAAAAGCTTCGATTAAAGACTGGATTTATTATTAAACTAAAGGTTTCACCTTGGTTTTTCGAATTCAGATGATCTAGAAGGCTGCTGTGATGGTCACCGCGAAGCACTACTCACGGGAGAGGATCCAACCAATATGGCGATATTTTAATAAATAATATGTATATATATATTTTTTTTTTTTCATAAATGTTAAGTTAAAGCATTGTATAAAAACTCTGTATAATTTATTTTGTAAAATAAACTTAATAACTGTAAAAAATAAATTTTTTAAAATAGACCTTTTTTTACGCTTCTGAGTGCATCTACCCCCTTAAAGTCGCATAAAATACTAAGGTCATGAGCGACTACGATAGGGGGTAAACTTTTGAGATTGGAACTCGTTTTATTTTTTGGGCTGAGCAGAATAATACACTTAAATATTGAAAATATTCATTGGTGTACGCCGGACTCGAACCCGGTCCAATGCTTTGGTAAGCAAGGGCTGGATCCGATAGGGCTACTGCGCGCCTGTAAATTTTTAAAAAATATTTTTTTGTGTAATTGATTTGTAATAAAAATAAAAAAAAATTTCAGATTTCTGCTAATTTTGTTTTCATATCAATTTCGCTAATATATATTTTTATACGTTAATGATGTTCGTAATAACTAATTATTCATTATGATACGTACATAAAATTTAAATGAAAATATAATGTGTACTTACCATAAATTTTATCATCAATTGTTATCAAATTTTATTGTGAAGATATTATTATCCTTGTTTTGATTTTTTAGCTTTATTAATTGAAGTAAAACTACAAGCGCTTAGATATGGAATTGGTGGGAAGTTGCAGGGATGGTCTTCAGGGTCATTCGTTTTCCTAATTTTTATTTTATTTATTTACAATCAGCAAGTTGTCACAGTTGGAGATTAATATTTCTGTGACATGCGGCTAATGTTTATTTATTTTAATTAAAAATAAGTGACTGAATTCAGGGAGAACTACTCGTACGCAATATCACTGTGCTGAATTATTTATTTTTATCATTATATTGGCAGTACTTTTATCTCGGATAAAATTTTATCTCGAATTGAAAAACTGGTCCTGAAATCAGCTGACTATAACAATCTTTTAATTTTTATAAAAAAAATATTTTTACGTCTTTGTACTCGAATAAACTTCATTACACTGTTATAGTTATAGTTATAGTTACTAGTTATAGTTATAGCTGTCACTTGACCATTTTCTAATTTTATTCAATAAAAAAATTTGTTCCAAAAAAATTTTTTTTACAAAATTGCCTTTTTTAATTTATTAAATTTTTTAAATGTCAATTTTTTTTTCTCATTTTTTTATCCAGTAATTTATTTATTAAAAAAATTATTAAATATCTGCTAGATTTATTTTCATTAATAAAACATGCAATAGTTATATTAATGTATAGCTTATAATAATCCTGAAATTAGCTGTCAATTTTTTAGTAGATTTGATAAAAATCTAACTATTGCAGCCGTCCTCATGGCGCAACTTTGAAAAAATTTAGTCTTTTTCTGACTCAGTTTGTCGAGCTGAGTCAGAAAATGTATATAGTTCAAAAGTTTATATATGTATGTATTTATATATATATATATATATATATATATATATATATATATATATATATATATATATATATATATTTATACATATTTATACGATATAACGCGGCTTGTCAGCACGATAGCGTTTTCAATTTATAACCGATTCTTCTCAAACTCAACATGCTTTATCTATCGATCAAGACCAAGGTTAAGTTCGAAGATGAGCTTAATCGGGCGAGTAATTTGGAAATGACAGGATTTTGAAATTTTGAAAATCGTAAAAATTGATGTTTTTACTACTTCAACTCGGTATAATTACTGATCGAGACAAGATATAAAAATTCGGTAAAATGCATCGTAAAGCTCTTTTAATAAGCTTCAATTTCCACTACTCAGAAGTGGTAATAGCCTCAATATTACTCCTTTTAGAATTCGTTTAATGAAACAGTTTTACTGTTGCAGCCGTTTTAGAATTATTGTCTGCATCATAGCTTAATCATGATGTAAATTCAATAATTACGATAATGATTAGTCTTTCGTGTAATTTTTTCAGGTAATTCGTCAGTAAATATGTCACAAATTAGTTCTATATATTGTTTTGTTCAATTAAAATTTTATCCGGTTTCAAACATCTGATTGATTTGCAAATTCTTGTTCCTAAGCAGTTATTTAAAATTTGGTCATTTATAATTCAAATTTTATAATCTTTGCAATTCTTTGAGAAACTTTTTCTTCAAAAGTTAATTTTTTTTCCAAAATTTGTTCTAAATAGTTTTAAATTTATTATTGAATTTTGTTTTTAATTCATAAATTAAGTTATACATTATTAGTGTTATTATTGAAAGTGACGTCATCCCCCCTTCCACCACATTGGAGGTCCACTCTCTAGGCTCAAGGACCGATAGTGAGGGATGAGAGTACAGGCGGGCCTTGTACTTACCCCCACCCTTGGGGTAACTCTAGGACCCCAGCAACGAGGGAGGATGGTGGCACTTCCGAGAGGATCCCCAATTCGTACACTTCGGTTATCGTCATTCTATTGTCCCGTATATTATTGTAACTCTTGAGTCATATTCATTTGTATAATCTCATCATTGTTAATAAACGTCTTGTAAACGAATAACGCGTTTCTTACATTATATTATTTTATTAAAAATCAATTTTCTTTATTTGAAAAATCTACTTCCATTTCGGCTGCCGAATGGCCTTTTTTATTATTATTTTTATAACAAATTAACTACAATAAAAAAATACTTTTTCATATAACCTGCATTGAAAATGTGAGTTTCAATGCCTGTTGAGCCAACCGAAACTAGACAATTTCAGACCAATGCGACTGTGCCGGGCAGGTATCAATTATTTCTTCCCGGCGGACAGAAAATGACGATTTTCTGTCCGCGAGGTGAAGTTGCAGCTTTATTTTCAATCCTATCAATTGTTTGTTTATTTTATACCTTTATAACTATCATTCTAACCGTTAACAGTATTGACATATCATAATTCTGTTATTAAGCATAAATAAGAATGATAAAAGAAAACTTGTCAATTTACGAATAATGTTTGGTAAAAAATAAACTATTACTTTCTATTTTATTATAAGTTTCATAATAAAATGGTATTTTCGCTGTTCGTCTGAAACTATCTAGTTCTGGTTGGCTCCAGACATTGAAACTAGCATTTTTAATGCAACTTATATGAAATAGTATATTACACACCTAGGGAAGTAAAGTAAGAAATGTCTCAGATCACATGTAATTGTCGGCCGAGGCGAAGCCGAGGTTGACAAACATGTGATCTGAGGCTTTCTTATTTACTTCCCGTGGAGTGTATACTATTTTTTTGCTCGACGAAGGCAGAAAGCGGCAACTTCGTTTAGCGCAGCGGGCCGAAAGTTGACGCTTTCTGCCCGTCGAGCAAAAAAATATAATGTGTGACGCGGGATGAAACACGATTTCAGACCGAGTGATGCCAGCCCTCGCTTCGCTCGGGCAGGCAACTTCACTCTGGTCTGAAATCGTTTTGTTTCATCCCTAGTCACACAATATACTATTAAAAATTTTCACTAATAATTTATTTTAATTTTCACATGTAAAATTTTTAATAAAATTTTTTTTATACCTACACGGAAAAAAGTAAACTGTAATATTCACTCGGATTCCGGTTAATTTTTATAGTTTCAAACAGTAAAGCGGACATCGGGGTGGCCAAAATATAAATATTACAGAACTTAATGCAGAAAGTATAAAAGCCACAATTTATAATTTAATATCCAAAATAAGTGATTAGTAGCTGTCACTATAGTAAATAACGACTCTTTCATCTTTAAAAATTACAGTTTCAAACAGTAAAAATTGCCATTTCAATATATAGTCGATATTATGAGGAGAAGGGGAACTCAGATGAAAGAGAAGGGGGCCTCACTCTGGGAGAATTTAACGTTTGAAACAGTAAAAATTATACTTTTAAAATATACATTTTATCAGTCCGAACAAGTCAATAATTACAGTTTTATTTTTAGCGTTGCGTTTAAAATTTACCGTTTTACTTTGTAAATATTGGCGTTGCTTGTATTAGAAATTTACTAACTTTATTTTATACTTTTTACATATCATAAGATCATTTTTTAGGTACGAAATGATAAATATCAAAGTCTGAATTCTTAATTATTATACTTTAACATTTTAGACATTCACATAGGGAATATTACTGTTTGAAATAGTATTTTCTTCTATGTAAAGATTACTTATTACTTATTATAAATCGACTGTTACTTATTACAGTTTACTTTTTTCCGTGTAATATTAAAATTATAAAAAAATTTTTAAATGTTATCTTCAGTGTTATAGTTTGTATTGAACTGAGTACAGTTTTTCAGAAGAAGCAAAATTGTTAGAATAACCTCACAAAATAATGAAGAGATATAAATTAGCCTTCACTTTAAAATAATATGAATAATAAATAACCATCATTACATTGTTACAATAATTTCATATTAAATAATTCAAGATCAATTATTTTAATTTTCCCGCTGAAATATATGATGATTATTTATTAATTTATAATAAGCTTCTATTCTGTGAATATAATTTGAATATGCACCCCAGTAACAAGATAATAAGACAATTATGATACAATAAATATTAGATTTGATATATATGCGACATAAAAGATATTTGCGACATGCTGGCGTCTCTAACTCATAATAATTTCATAGATACTTATTATTATCATCGGAATAGAAGGAACATAATGATAGGGGAAATTTCAAAGTAGAAAATAAATTTAGTAGCATCGCAATAATATATTATTTTAAAATGTACACGATACTTCCAGGGAGCTTTGTTGTATTGCAAGCAATAGGACTTTGGAAACCTCACACACATCAAAAACACAATAACGATAGTTCATCTCTGATATACAATTTTTGGTATCGGCTTCGCACATTTGTAATATTTTTTCTTATTTATTCTTTTACAATTACTGGAATAACTGGATTAATATTTACTACTAAAAATATTGGAGATGTTACAAGTGACTGTTTTATATTATTATCTATTTTTGCTATTTGTGGTAAAATAGCTAATATTGTATGGAGTCGTGAAACAATTATTTTGATATTGAATACACTTGAAACAAATCCATGCAAGCCGATTAATGATGATGAAATTATTATTCAAGAAAAAGTTGATCGTCTTATTTGGTAATAATTTAATTGAGTATTTTTAAGATTAATTTTTTTATTAAAAAATTTATTTGATTCAAGAGAAAAAATTTTAAACTACAAATTAAGTTTTGAAAAAAAATTTTACATAAAGAAATTTAAAAAAATTAAGTGTGAATTTTTATAAATCTATATTATTAAAAGAATATAAGCAAAATTTTGTGGCCAGTGTATATTTATGCGATAAAATGGGTCTTTATGGTTAAATTTGATATCGTTGGAAAAGTCTTGACCTGGAGTTGTGCCTTTTCATGGATTCATATCATTTTCACCAATAGTCAATTTATGATGATAAGTATTTAGGCTGCATTCGAAAATTCTCTATCTCTAGATACATAATTGAAAAATGACCTTGTATCTCGTGAACTATTGACAATTTTATAGATATAAGCTCATCCCGATGTTACACTCATCAAGACCTTTTATTTAAGCACCTACATCATTTTTTCATATATATATATGTACAGTGCTGTTCAATATTTTTGTCAACGACATCGGTGACCATTTCTTGTCTGATTACTTACTTTACGCTGACGATCTGAAAATCTTCAGGCCGATCAAGACAGAATCAGATGTCCGCATTCTACAAGAAGATATAAATCGTCTTTCTAACTGGTGCTGTAGAAACAAGCTAGACCTCAACACAAACAAATGCGCAGCTGTTTCCTTTTCCCGACTACACACCTCTACTCCTACCAACTATGTTCTGCGAGGAGTTAAGATAATCGAGGTGGAAGAGGTAAAAGACTTAGGCATCGTTATGGACTACAAACTCACGTTTTCGAAGCATATAGACAAGATGACCCCCAAGGCTTTCAAAGTTCTGGGATTTATCCTAAGGTGTGGAAGAGATTTTAATAATCCCAGTACGCTGATCAGTCTTTTCCAATCGCTGGTCCTTCCTATATTGGATTATGGTTCTGTAATCTGGAGTCCCTTCACCAACGCCTCGATAACCAGAGTGGAAAAAGTCCAACGTAAGTTCTGCAAAACTCTAGCATACAGACTATCGTCTCCCAGTCGCATCGTCTCCACTGACGAAGCATATAAGTACTACAAAATCTTTCAACTTTATGCCCGGCGACAGGTCGCTGACCTTGCTTTCTTTTACAAAGTGGTGAATGGAATTATTGATGCTCCTGACATACTAAGCTTATTCGAATTCGCTCCAGCGGGTCTAACCCTAAGACGCAACAGATTACTAAAAACATCCAAATCTAAAAAGAACTACGTGATACACGGTCCACTGAATAGACTAGCCACTCTAGTGAATTCTCTTCAGGGTAAAATTGAGATCTACGGAGGTTCATACGGCGCATTCATCGACAACACTAGAAGACATCTACTGATCATGCCAGAACACTAATAAATACAATTAATCCTTTTTTTAATTTCTGCCTTCTCCCCATCTAGCACTTGAAAGTTTACTTTTGATTTTCAATTGTTATTTTATCTGTCCCCCTCACCATCATGTAATTAATATTAATTTAATATTATTTGATTCAATATATCCTATAAATTTAATATTATATCTTTTATATCTTTAATGTATATTGCCGCTTGGCGTAAAATGAATAAATAAATATATATATTATATATGTATATATAAAAAATATACCAAAATGCATGTGGGTACTCAAAATGAAAGCTCTTGATGAGTGTTACATCGGGATGATCTTATATCTTTAACCCTTCAGTACCCTCGCTATAAGAATTTTTCTCACGCAACAACATTCAACTTATAGGATGTCGCTGCAGTGCAAGTGAGACACTAAAAAGAACGTGGGTACTGAAGGGTTAAAAATGTCAATATTTAAGAAAGTACAGGGGATTTTAACAAATATCTTGTGAACTATTGACATTTTTAAAGATATAAGCTCATCCTGACATTACACATCAAGATCTTTCATTTGAGTACCTAAATCAATTTTTCATATATTTATATATCTATACTAATAAATGGAAAGCCGGTTTTTTTGTCCGGTTACACTGCGAAAACTACTGAACCAATCGGAATAATACTTATACTATAAGATGCAGCGTGTTTTGGAGAAGGTTTTAGCATATGATATGTTGGTGATTACTTATCCGAAGCCTATATTTTTTTGACTTAGAAATAATTAATTTTTATTGTAACTAAATTTATTCTATTCGATTGTCATTTGTTTAAAATAAATTTTTCAATTCTATTGATTATTTTTATATACTAGGCAGATTTCTTCACTTATGAAACCCGCAATTTCTTTAACTGAAACTTTCAATGCTCATAACAAATTTTTTTTTCAAATCAATTATTATTCATTTTTGTAAGATAGATACGGGAATGTTATAATGATTGCACATTGAAAGTTACAATATTAGCTAGAATAATTATATGGATAAAAGGTGCATGCCAATTCGATAGAATTGAGAATCTGTGCAAGTCAAAACAATACTCTGATTAAATTTCAAGTCTATTAGATCTAAAAATGTAATTCTACAAAGCGCCTAGCGGAGCGGGCGAGTAATAGCTAGTATTATATACTTATATGTATATATGAAAAATATATAAAAATGCATGTGGGTACTCAAATGAAAGCTCTTGATAAGTGTAACATCGGGATGAGCTTATATCTTTAAGAACGTCAATAGTTAAGAAATTACAGTACAATTTAACAAAAGTCATTATTTAATAAAGCAAAATTTTATTTATTTATAGTTCACTAATCAAAGCAGTCACATAGTGACTGCAAAGTTGCTGGTATATTTTATCATAATTAATTTATTCTAAATTTTAATATCATAAATAATATTCTTGTTTCAAGACTTTTTTTTTCTTTAATAAAATCAAATTTTTTATTATTAATAAAAATTTGAATTTTATGATTGTTAATAAAAATATTTAATTTTAGGCACAGCACACTCGTATATGGAATATTAACAGAAATAACAGTATTTATGGTAACATTTGGTACCTTATTATTAAAATTACCAATAGGTACTTTGCCATACAACACCTACCTACCATGGGATTATTCACACGGATTTTTGTACTGGCTTGCTTATGGTTACCAAATAATAAGTGTCTGTTTGTCAGCTAATTCAGACATCGGCTTTGATACTCTTGTTCCAGGGCTTATGCTGCAAATAAGCGCTAAATTAGAAATACTAAAATATCGTTTTATTAATTTAGTCGATACGCTTAAATTAACAACCCACTGGAATAGTAATAAAAATAATAAAGATAATTTGGAGATTGAAAATAAATTAATTGCTGATTACGTAAAGTGTCATCTAATTATTCTCAAGTTGAATTTTTTATTCATTTAATTAATTTATATTTATCATATTATTTATTATGATATTAATAATTATAATTTTAGCAAAAACATTTATAAAATTGTTATTTATTATTGCAGATTAGCTGACACCATTAACGAAACATTTAATAAAGTTATATTTCTTCAATTTTTTATAAGCTCTATTGTATTATGCATAAGTGTTTATAACTTGGCTATTTTAGATGCTTTTTCAACTGAATTTACTAGCATTGTGCTTTATTTATCTTGCATGTTGATGGAAATTTTTATTCTTTGTGCAGCTGGCAATCAAGTGACAATAGTGGTAATATTTATTCTTTTTTTAATTATTATTTTTATATTAAATAATAATTAAAATAAAATTAAGACATCTGACAATTTTCCTTATTAAAAATAATAGTAAAAAAAATTCTAAATGTAGATTTTAAAAATATTTTTTTAGTTCTAATTTAATTAAAAAAAATTTTAAACGTCTGCTAATTTCAATATTATTGATTAATATCATTATTTTTGCAAAGATATTTTTCTGTGACCAATTGTATATATAAATTAAATTCTTTTTTTCCGCCTAGTGGTCACAAGTGACTAGTGAATCTAATTCAAGCCAACAGATGGATATTCAATCTTCTTTAATGGTCGAGAGACATTCTCTCTTGTTCATAAATTCGATGTAGTCCATTGAAAAGTTACATTTGAGGTTGCGTTTTTTAGAAGACGCAATTTTATTTTTTTTTATTTGTAGGGGGGGGGGTCAATGTAAAGCTAAAACCAAGTTTGTGGGGTCGCCACCCTTGTCCTACGGCCGCCATCTTGAAAATAGGGGTTGAAATTGTTTTTACGATATATCTCTTAAACTATTTATCTAATAAAAAAAATATTGTTAACATTTTTTGTTGCAAATTAAATTTTCTACAACTTTGGTCCAGTAACTTTTTGTCGTAGAACTATAAATAAAAAAAGTTATAAGCAAAAATGTTCAGTAATTCAAGAAAAAAATTTATATTTTATGATATAACTTTTTTTTTTTATCATTTTACGAAAAAATGATATCAGACTATTTTTGTAGATCGTTTTTTGAGGAACAACTTTTATACGCAACACTTTTTCATTAAGTCAATAGCTAAGGTTTTACAGCGCTCCGAAGTGAGTACTATTTTTCAGTACTCTTAACTATACATATATTATACGTGTGTACTAATAATGTGTCATCAGTTATTGTTTTTTTTTTATTTTGTTATAATAATTTTTTTAAGAATTAATTTTGCAATATTATTAATAATTAATGATTGACTCTTTTCCCCACCACTCACGAGGTAGAGTCTGGAGGCGCGTTTTTTTTTACGTGGTATCCCCAATAGGCATAATCCACGGTGATTTTCTAAATTAGAACAACTCCGTCCTCAGTCTTTTCGATGGACCAGGCTGCGGCTCAACATCTGATCGGCTTTCTGAATTAAGTATCAGTGGGAGAACTCCAAGTAGCAGAGGAGAAATAAATGAAGCAGGTCGAGTTGCTGCAATGATAGAGTGAGCAATTGATGCGCACTTTCTTTCCGCTGCATTTAGTGACTTGCGCTTTGATTGGCAAATAATTCCTTTCAATAAAACTGATAAAGTTTCGGGAATTAGAGTATTAACATCCTTCAGAAAACTATCAGAAGGTGGATACTCCTTTGTCTCGTAATACTGTGAACGAATATCTTCCAAAATAATAGCAGCTGCATTTCTAACTATTTGTATAATCTCTCTTCACGAACATCATTTTTTTATGAGAAGGCGGTTTGTTTGATATAATTTTATAAATGAACCCTTTAAAACAGACTATACAATCGTGACCGGATTCGTTAAAAAATACAATTTCATCTTTGTACTTTGCTTTCAATCGTTCAATGATTGTACGCTTCTGGGGAATGTACTCTCCTGTAATTGATTTCATTAAATCCGTCATGAAGAATTGACACTCTTCACTATTTTCATGCAAGTAAGAAAAAACATCCGCCATTGCTGCGTCAATATTATTTTTGCGTTCATCCTTTTTATTTGTGACCGACCGTTTTTTGGAATACAATTGCTTGCTGCAGTTGTTATGATACTTTGCTCCAACTTCCACTAAGCTGGGAATATTAGCTATGCGATTAGCAATGTCCATTGCAACGTCATCGGAACGTCTGTTTATAAGGTCCATAATACTTGTTTTTGTACTCTCATTACGTACAATACAAACCCGCGGTTGTCGGCTTGTACGCGAATTACTTGGATCCTGAACCGCTTTGGCACAGATGAAGCAATTGTTCACAAAATCAAAATCTGGCTGTGGAGCTTTTGAAACTGAACATAAACTACTGGAGCTGCTGCTGCGACGACGAACAACACTATCGGTTCGATTGTCCATGTAATAACAATAACACGCAATATGTCCATTAACTTCCGAAACAGTTCGTAAAAATTGTTCACTAACCTCATCATTTTTTGCTACAGCTCGATCTAGTAAAGTTTTTAGACGTTTTGCCTTCACAGTTCTTATTTTATTTTCACCTAAAGGTTTTTTACAAATAAAACAATGATTCATGATGGAATAAAATAGAAAAAGCACGTTTAAAAAGTCTAAATGCTAATAAAAAAAAATAGTTTTCACTGAAGTTAATGGAAATCCATCGAACTTGAATATTAGTAAAACTGGAAGCTTGTGGTATCTGTTCGAGTTATAAAGATGTTAATTGAATGAAAGACATGTTATTAGGGAGATCCAGGTTTGATTCCTGGCTTGGTAACCAACCCTATATATATTTTTTTTCAAGGTTTGTCTTTGCCCTCATTCAATTTCTTTCATTATCTTTCATTCAAGTACTTAACATCTTTATCTCGAACAAATACCACAAGCTTCCAGCTTTACTCGTATTCAAGTTCGATGGATTTCCATCGAACTTATGAACAAGAGAGAATGTCTCTTGACCATTAGAGAAGATGGAATATCCATCTGTTGGCTTGAATTAGATTCACTAGTCACTTGTGACCGCTAGACGGAAAGAAGAATTTAATTTAAATATCATCATTATTTATATTTTAGAGTTCAACATTAAGTGACGCTATTTATAATACTGACTGGATAAATTTAAATACATCAACCGTGAAAAGTTTAATAATCATAATGAATCGTGGACAAAAACCAATTATTTTTTCAAGTGGAAATGTTATTAAATTATCATACGACTCTTTTAAAACGGTATTAAATTTTAGATTAAAATAAAAATAATATTGTAATTAATATATATTTTTATTCTTTCAGCTGATTAAAATGTCTTACTCTGCATATAATGTGCTACAAAGGACCTGAAATAAATAATTAATCATATTGAGAAATACACACTAACATGTAATAGTATTTGGATGGTGATAAGCAATAATTATGACATTACAATAAGCGCAGTTGACCATTTAAAAAATTTTTTTTTTAATAAAAAAATTTGTTCCAAAAAATTATTTTTTAAAAATTGCATTCTTCATTTTTTAGAATTGTTGTTTATGATAACACTGAAGTTAACTGAAACTGGAAATATTTTTATAATTTTATAGCAATAAAATTATTGTGAAAAAAATTTATAAAAAATATTGACAGTTGTCAGCTGACTTCAGAATCATTGTTTACTACCATCCATTTTATATTCAGATATAAATAATCATCTTCATCGATTATTTGTAAAAAGAAACAAATAATAATAATAAAATTAAGTATCAAATAAATCTTACCTGTCATTCCATCTCTTATAATATTTTTTAATGATATTAAAATTAGCTGTCACTTCACAATTTTTTATTTTATTTAACAAGTATATTTGTTCCAAAAAATTATTTTTAAAAAATTGCATTTTTAATTTATTAAAATTTCTACTTGTCAATTTTTTATGACCCTGAAGTTAGCATGTAGCCGACAAAAATGATTTTTAGTTACGTATATCTCGAGTAGGAATAGAGTTACGGCAAATGGACGCATATGAAATTATTTGGCGCGAAAAAATCTATATGTACAAAATTTGTAAATTTTGAAAAATTTTTCAAAAATTTTTTGTGACCAAAAATAATTTTTGGAAAGCTCTTAAAAAGTTCTGAATCATCCGAACTTCTCAAAAACTCGTTATTTTCATTTATTTTCAATTATTTATATGTACATTTTTTCGAATTGCGTTTTTTGTGCTGGGAGCTTTGGTTCAAAATAACTCCTTAAAAAATAATTTTATTCTTAAATAAAAAATTGTACATACAGTTTTTCTAAAAATACACATGTACATTTTTTGATTTTTCTGAAATTTGAATATTCTCAAAGATATCCGCATCCAAAAATTTTTTTAAATTTTTGGATACGGATATGAATTTGAAAAAAAAATTTTTTTTAATTAAAAAAAAAAGTATTTGTTAATTTTTTTAAGATATACATGTACATTTTTTGGATTTTTTCCTATTTAAATATTTTCGAAAATATCGGTATCCAAAAATTTTTTTTAATTAAAATTTTTATTTTTCATTTTTTTTCGAGTAACGTTAAGAAAACCACCGAGAAAAAAATTTTCGAAATGTTTTTGGTTTTTTTTCTTTTAGTTTATGGGCTCGCAAAAAATTTTTTTAAATGAACCACTTCATGGATCAGACAACTTGTTTGTTTAGCTTCAATTTGCTTTTTTTTAAAGACGTCAATACAAGCATTTCTCGCTGAGATATCGCTGTTAGAATGGAAAATGATCACTTTGTCTTTGATTATCGATATTTCAGCAACCAATAATCGTACAGAAAATACAAAAATGTAGTGATTTTCTCACCGATTTTCATTGACTTCAAATTTACTTTCATTTTAATAAAAAGTGTGACCTTTTCGAAGCAAAAATTTTGGTCCCTTAATTTTTGTGAGAAGTGTATATGCAATAACAAGTAGTTCTATGGCACACTCTGTGGATTCTTTAAATTAAGAATTTAAAAACTAATGTTGTTTATAATTAACGTACATGAAGATTTTTAAGAAATAAGTAGGTACATATTTCATTTAAACGAAAAAAATTTTTTTTTTAATTTTTATTCTAGACAAAAATTTAAAAAAAAATCAAAAATTTTAAATATTTTTGAAAAAAATGGAAAAACTACTAAGAAAAATAATGTACATACAGTTCTTTGATAAATACACAAGTACTTTTTTGTTTTTTCCTGAAAAAATTTTTTTTTAAATAAATAAACGTATAAAAAAATTTTTAAAAATTTTTGGATACCGATATTTTCAAAAATATTTAAATTGGAAAAAATCCAAAAAATGTACATGTATATCTTAAAAAAATTAACAAGTACTTTTTTTTTTAATTGAAAAAAAATTTTTTTTCAAATTCATATCCGTATCCAAAAATTTAAAAAAAATTTTGGATGCGGATATCTTTGAAAATATTCAAATTTCAGAAAAATCGAAAAATGTACATGTGTATTTTTAGAAAAACTGTATGTACAATTTTTTATTTAAGAATAAAATTATTTTTTAAGGAGTTATTTTGAACCAAAGCTCCCAGCACAAAAAACGCAATTCGAAAAAATGTACATATAAATAATTGAAAATAACGAGTTTTTGAGAAGTTCGGATGATTCAGAACTTTTTGAGAGCTTTCCAAAAATTATTTTTGGTCATAAAAAATTTTTGAAAAATTTTTCAAAATTTTGTACATATAGATTTTTTCGTGCCAAATAATTTCATATGCGTCCATTTGCCGTAACTCCATTCCTCCTCGAGATATCCGTAACTAAAAATCATTTTTGTCGGCTATGTGCTAACTTCAGGGTCATAATTTTTTTACTAATTTTTTTTTGACTTAATTTATTTGTTAAAAAAATTCTTAAAATTATCAAATATCTGCTAAATTAATTTTAATTATTTTTTTTTTTATTTATTAAGATAACACTGAAGTTGGCAGACAAGAAATTTTTTTATGATTTTACATCAATGAAATTATTAAAAAAAATTTAATTAAAAAAATTCACATGTAAAAATTAAAAAAAATAGAGAGTAGAAATTTTTAGAAGCATTTTTTTTGTGATTAATTTGTTAAAAAATGAAATTGACCGTTGTCAGCTGACTAGTATCATTTTATTAGGTTATATTTCAGCTGACAGGTATAATAATTAAATTTCTTTGATTTTGTTAATTTGAATTTAAAAATATTTCTCCCGAATTTTATATGTTGACAAATCCAAGTGCCGCCCTCTAGCTTTAGGAAGATAAATTATAAATAATTATTAAAATTAACGCTCACCAACACAGATGAAAATTAACACACATATGTACAAACGTACAAGTTATTTACACAAAATTCGCGGATGTAATGATGTTGATGATGTTGATGATGATGTAAGCACAAGTCAGCCAGAGAAGCAAGAGCGAGAAAACTAAAAAAGAATAAAAGTGGTAAAAAATAAAAGATAACATATGCGCGCGCTGAGCATTCCGACATCTTGTGCACCACATGACCTCGTTGCCGTGTCCCGTGACCAGCTCACGTGAATTTCGACAAATTCAAACGTTTTTTAGCTAAAAAATAATGGACATTCTTGACAGTCATCTTGATCCACAAGACGTCAGGTAACCTAGAAGCATATTATTATTTTATTATTTTTTTATTTCTCCAATAGCATTTATCGTTTCAACAATCGTATCGTTATTTGCTTCAAGGTCATCTGTGTACAGTGCGCACTTAATTAGTTTTTTTTTTTTTTATTATTTTCTATTTATTTTAACAAACTTTAAAATTATTAACTCATCAAAATTATTACTACCAACACTAGGTACAATAAAAAAAAAATTTTTTTTGTATTCATTGAATTGTTTAATAATTTTTCATTAATTTTTGTTGTTATTATTATTATTATTATTTAATTTACAGTGGCAATCCAAAAGATGAAAATGAAACGAGTATTGTTATTGAAGAAGCTGAAATAGTCGATTGTGATTGTAAGTTTTAATTTTATTTATTAATAATTATACAAAATTAATATAAATAGAAAAGTAATAATAACTATAAAAAATGTAAATTTTTCTATCGCTGATGAAGCATATGATCCTCTATCAGGGGACGGAGTACCCGATGATGGATTACGCTATCAAGAAGCACTAGCTTATCGGGTTGTACAAGTTAATGGTAATTCGGTTAGTAACGAAATTGAATTACCAGTACAGCAGCATGGGAATAATTCTGTTCAAGTGTTGACGTCTCCTATTAATGGACAATTTTATATTGTCGGTGGTACTAATGAGGTATTTACAACTTCACAAACTTCTCGATCACTTGCTCCACGCACAACGACATTGCAAATTGAAACACCGAGAAATAATACACCTGGTCTAAAAAAGGTATAAATATTTATTCTATTATTTTATTAATATTTTTTTTTGGTTTATTTTTGTTATTTATTTATTTATGTCATTAAAGTTAGCAGTCACTTGATTATTTTTTAGTTTTTTTTGACAAATAAATTTGTTACAATAAGTCAATTTTTTATTATAGTTTTTTTGCCATAATTTATTTGTCAAAAAAATTTTTAAAATTATCAAATATCTGCTAAATTAATTTTCATTATTTATTTTATTTATTATTAGCGTGATGATAAAAGAAGAGCAACCCATAATGAAGTTGAACGTAGACGAAGAGATAAAATAAATAATTGGATTGCTAAACTTGGTAAAATTATACCTGACTGTAGCAATAATTCGGGTACGAGTAATGGCAATGGAAGTAGCAGTGAGGGAAAAACTAATTATGAAACACAGGTAATTTTATTCTATTTTTTTATCAGTAAGGTAAAAGCCCCAATAGATGATCATGTACCAGTATATGATCACTCCATGTATTTGTATACCTATATTTATGAATATAGATATACAAATACATAGAGTGATCATATACTGGTACGTGATCATCTATTGGGGCTTTTACCTTACAGTTTTGACTCTTTGACTTTATTTAATTGATATTCTTATTTAAAGATAAATTATTCAAGAATTGCATCAATTAACATTAATAATATTGATTTTATACAAAGTATGCAATACTTTTTTTTTAATGATACTAAAATTAGCCGACGTTTAAAAATTTTTTATTTTAAACAAGTAAAAAAAATGCACGGATAATTTTTCAAATTTTGAACTTGTGAAATTTTTTAAAAATTTTTTTGTAATTTATTCAATAAAAAACATTTTCAGATGTTAGCTAATTTATTTTTCATTACTAAAATTAGTTGACAACTGTTAATTTTTTGAATTTTTGTAATAAAAAAAAAGTTTCTAAAAATATTCACTAAGAATTTTTTTAATTTTCACATGTGAAATTTTTTTATTAAAATCTTCATAGTCAAAAAATTATAAAAAAATTTTCGTCTCATTTTTTTAGCGTTAATAAATTAGTAAAAAAAAGATACAAGAACCGGAAATGATTACTTAAATATATTAACATTAATATTAATTTTATAAAAAGTATGCAATACTTTACTTATTTTAATGATATTAAAATTAGCCGACGTTTAACAATTTTTTATTTTTTTAAACAAGTAAAAAAAAATTGCAAGGATAATTTTTCAAATTTTAAACTTGTCAAATTTTTTTGTGATTATTTATTCAATAAAAAAAATTATTAAATTTTTTTAATTGCTAAAAAATTATAAAAAAAATGTTTGTCATTTTTTTGTATTACTTTTTTTTAGCATTGATAAATTAGGAAAAAAAAGATATAAGAACCGGAAATGATTACTTTAATATACACGAAAAAATCTAACCGGATAGAGGGTAGACAAATTAATTCAATTATCTCAATAGTAATAGAGATAAAAATATTAAAATGATAAGATTAAATTAGTATTAATTTAATCATTATTATTAACGTTTATATATATTTTTTAGAGTAAGGGTGGAATATTGGCAAAAGCGTGTGAATATATCACAGAATTACGTGCAGCGAATCAAGGCCTAGGACAATGTTTACGTGACAATGAAAAATTGCGGCAAGAAGTTACGGCACTAAAACAGCATGTACAAAGATTGCAACGTGAAAATGATCAATTACGCAAAGTTAATGTTGTAGTATCTAACATTAATTAGCTTACAGTTAATTTAATAGTAATCAATTAATGTTAACTGATAATTAATCATTTATATTACTATTTCGGATTTTTTTTTATTTAATATTATTTTTTTGTCGATTCTCTCTCAAAGTGTATCTCTCTATTTCTTTGTTACTGATTTTAACCACCTTATTATTTAAATTGTAAATATAAATATTTATCTTTAGACGCCATAATACGATTTGTTATCTAAAAGTCGATAAGTTAAATTTATCAGTTACATTTAATTAGGCATTTAATTCTACATGGGTGATGATTGGGGCCAAGATTTTTGCCTTTGTTTAAAAATTTATCGCTTAAATATTTATTATTACGGCAAAAATATTGGGCTTAGAAAAAAAGTATTCAAACAAAAGTAGGAAATTTAATTTTATAAAAAAAATGTCTTGTGATTTTTTTATACGATCAATATTTTCACTGTAATTTCAAAATTAAGATTTGTAATTAATTTTTCAAATTTTTTACTATGAAAATTTTAATTTTGAAATTACGGATTTATATCGGTCGTAAGAAAAATGTATAAGACATTTTTTTTTATAAAATTAAATTTTGAACATTTGAAAAATTTTATTTTTAAAACAAAATTTTATTTTTAATTTTAAATAAAAATTTTTATTTAAATTTTTAATAAAAATTTAATACCAATAATTATGGATTATTATTTTTAAATTAAAGCAAAAATTTTGGACATAGTAATGATGATAATAATGAACTTTTATTATTAAAATAAAAAGGGTAATTTATTGTCATAAGCCAATGCATTATTTAGTCAATTAAATAAATAAAAAATGAAGAAAATCTCAGACTAAAATAATACATAACTATAGTTTATATAAAGAAAATTACTAAGAAAAATTTTATAATTCTGATTATTTAAAAATATTAATTTTTTAATTTAACTAATAAATTTTTAATTTAATTAATAATTTTTAATTCAATATTTTGAAAAAATAAAATTATTACTTTTTTAAATAAAAATAATACAAGTTCATTCTACCCCATGTAAAATTTAAAATGAACGGAGTGAAAGACAAATTATTAATAATGGATGTATGAAAAAAATTATGCAATCATATTATATAGAAATGTAATATATCGTTAATGTATATACCGCGGGGTTATTGTTATATTATTATTAAAAAAATAAAAAAAATGAATAATACTATTTTTTCTAATCCTTTAATTTAAATTATAAATAGCACAATTAATTTTTTTATATTTCATTGAATTTTTTTACATATCGTACAATGAAATTAATACAAGCGCTGGTAAACAATAAAAATAACAGGCAATTATCTAATTTAATTATTAATCAAATAGTATTAATACATTTAAACTCAATTAACTAGATATAATAATTAATAGATGACAAAAACCAGCACACCTCATACTTTTAAAACGTTATTTATTATATATAATATGTCAACGTAATTATTGTTATTATATAGTATTTTAATAATTAAATAAATTTTTATTTATTTAACATCTAAAATTAAATCTTTCCATCAATTATTATTATTATAATTTGCTCTATATTTATTTAAATTCTATCATGTTAACATAATATGATACAATAGCTAATACTTTATTTTTAGTAAATTTTATATGGAAAGCTGCTCAAAAATTTTTTATCATACATTATTATTTCTTAAAACTCTCATTTAATTTTTTGTGGATTCAAATCCCAAAAAAAAATTATTAACAATTATTTTTATACATTTTTGCTCATTGATAAAACTTGACAACTATTAATATTAATAACGATTAATTTTCCAGTAATGAAATTTAATTAGTTGATTGTTTTTTTTTTTTTTTTTTTTTTTTTTTTTCAAGCCTGATATTTAATTTTAATTGTTTGCACATGATTACCAGCTCATCGTGCTTTTAAGGACGTTCCACCTTCATTATTTATTTATTGTCTCGATTAACATCTATTGAAAAATTGAAAAAAAAAAAAAAAAAAAAAAAATAAACAAAAGAATTTTTGCCTCTAAAGAATTTACTTTCAATTATTGTAATTATATACAAGGATGTAAAAATAATTGTTTCTTAATCGAGGCATTAGGTGGAATCGTTGATCAATATTTTATTTAAATCTATAATTTAAAAATTAATTTTAATCTATACACGTTATTAAAATATCCGGAATGCAATTTAATATTAGTATTATTTTTAATAAACAATATGTTTATTATTTTTATTATAAATAATAATTAATGTGTGCCGGTTCGTTGGAACGACCTTAAACAACTGGTATTTTAAACACATTTAAATAATACCTAATTGTAGTAATTGTATACAAGTGAGACTTTATCTATTAAAGAAGAAACAAAAAATTGTTTATGAAAAGGAAGAATCATTCATATTTGTTTTTTTTTTATTAATTGAATTACCAAAAAAATTTTTATTCTTTGTTCGTTAGTGAAGAAAAAAAATGATCTGTTAAAAGTTTGATAAAAATATCTAAAATAGATAAAACCTCACTTTTACTCCATTTACTTTTCTTATTGTTTGTTTTTATTATAATTAAATATTATATATATATATATATATATATATATATATATATATATATATATATATATATATATATATATATATATATATATATATATATATATTTTTCTTTTTTAATATTAATTTGTATATGGATTGATTTAATCTTCCAAATTTCTGAAAGCTTGTTGAATATCTTCATACAATTGATCAAAGTCTGATCTGATTTTAGCCTCACCATCTTTGACTGGATCCTATTAAAATAAAAAAATTTTTTTATTATCATTATTAATAAAAATTTGAAATTTAATTCTAAGTAAAATATCAAAGATCCAAAAAAATTTTTTTGGATTAAAAGTATAAAAATAATGTTAACTAGCAACCTTGCAGTCACTATGTGACTGCCGTGACTTGTGAAATATAAATAAATAAAATTTTGCTTTATTAAATAATGACTTTTTTTAAATTGTATTGTATTTTCTTAACTATTGACGTTTTTAAAGATATAAGCTCATTCCGATGTTTCACTCATCAAGACCTTTCATTTGAGTACCCACATGTATTTTGATATATTTTTCATATATACATATATAAAAAATTGATGTGGGTACTCAAATGAAAGGTCTCGATGAGTGTAATGTCATGGTGAGCTTATATCTTCAAAAATGTCAATAGTTCACAAGATACAAGGTAATTCCTTAAGGGTTTATATTTTTTCTCTCTCTCGCTCTCTATTGGACAAACGAGGACTCTCTATTGGACAGAGAGTATCTCTGTCATACTTGTACAACTTATGGAATCTTAAAACGGATTTTATGCATAAATAAATGAAAATTTTCCAAAAAAGCGCTTCGTTCTTCGATGGATAATTTAATTATCTATCGAAGAGCGAAGCGTTTTTTTCAAAATTTTATCTTATTCATGAGCAAAACTAGTTTGAAAATCAATTATCAACCGCTCTTAATTATTTTAGAAGACCTTTGCAATGACACTAAATTTCACTAAAACAAAATCGATTCTATCATCTGACTATCCTGGACACAAAATTTTTCTCATTTTTTTATTAATATAGATAATAATAATAGTAATAATAATAATAATAATAATAATAATAATAATAATAATAATATTAATTTGTGTTGAAAAAAATTATTATTATTATTAATAAAAATTTGAAATTTAATTTTAAATAAAATATTAAAAATCCAAAAAAATTTTTTCTTGAATCATTAATTGGATTAAAACAGTATAAAAATAATAATAATAATAATAATAAATAAATAATTACCTTGAATTTCATAGAACTTAATTGATATAATATATTTCCCATACTATCACGTATAACATTCCATGTAATTTTATTATCAGATTGAGCTGTAGATTCAACAGCATGTCTAGCCATATCATAAAATGCAATCATGTTACGTAACATGCCCACTGTTTTATAGAATGGACAGAAACGATCGTATGGTGAATAACTAGAAAAAAAAAATTCAATTAATAAACATCGTCATTATTATAATTTATCAATAAATGATGAAAAAAATCCATACCTGTTTTGTTGTAAGAAATCATCTTTCAACAATTTAGCAACTTCCAATGTAATTTTATCAGTTTCAGCAAGTGAAGCTTTACCAACTAACTGTACAATTTCAGAAAGATCTTCTTCCTCTTGAAGAATTTCTTTTACTTTAGTACGCAATGGGACGAATTCTTGGAAATTTTTATCGTAAAAATCGTCAAGAGCACGCAAATATTTACTGTACGAAATTAACCAATTAATAGACGGGAAATGTTTGCGCTGAGCTAATTTTTTATCAAGACCCCAGAACACTTGGACGATACCCAGTGTTGCACTGGTAACAGGGTCTGAGAAGTCACCTCCAGGTGGTGATACTGCACCAACAATACTCACAGAACCTTCACGGTCAGGATTACCAAGACATTTAACTCTAAAAATAAATTATAATTATTAATAAATTAAAAATAAAATAAAAATAAATATAGTTACCTTCCAGCACGTTCATAGAAACTGGCAAGACGCGCTCCCAAGTAAGCTGGGTAACCAGAGTCAGCAGGCATTTCAGCCAGACGTCCTGAAATTTCTCTCAAAGCTTCGGCCCAACGAGAAGTTGAATCCGCCATCATGGAAACATTGTAACCCATATCACGGAAATACTCTGATAGAGTAATACCCGTGTAAATAGAAGCTTCACGAGCAGCTACAGGCATGTTTGATGTATTTGCGACCAGTGCAGTACGCTTCATGATTGATTCGGTAACACCGTCAATTTCAACTGTCAACTCTGGGAAATCACGCAGTACTTCGGACATTTCGTTACCACGTTCTCCACAACCGACGTAAATAATTACGTCAGAGTTTGAGTACTTTGACAGAGCTTGTGATATTACAGTTTTACCACAACCAAAAGCACCAGGTATGGCTGTTGTTCCTCCTTGGACGCATGGGAACAGAGAATCTAATACACGTTGTCCTGTCAAAAGTGGATGGTTTGCTGGTAATTTTTCAGTTACTGGTCTTGGTTGACGTACTGGCCAAACCTGATAATTAATTATAAAAAAAATTATTTTTTATTATTAATTAAATTTAAATTAGTCACTATGTGACTGCTGTGATTTGTAAACTATAAATAAATAAAATTTTGCTTTATTAAATAATAACTTTTTTCAAGTGGTACTGTACTTTTTCAAATATTGACGTTTTTAAAGATATAAGTTCATCCCGATGTTACACTCATCAAGAGCTTTCATTTGAGTACCCACATGCATTTTCATATATTTTTCATATATAAATATATATAAATATATAAAATATATGAAAAATTGATGTGGGTACTCAAATGAAAGGTCTCGACGAGTGTAATGTCGGAATGAGCTTATATCTTGAAAAATGTCAATGTTTCACAAGATACAAGGTAATTTCTTTATAATGTATCTAGAGATAGATTTTCATATATATAAAATATATATAAGCTCATCCCAATGTTACACTCATCAAGAGCTTTCATTTGAGTACCCACGTGTATTTTTATATATTTTTCATATATACATATATATAATATATAGAAATATATAAAAAAATGATGTGGGTACTTAAATGAAAGGTCTTGAAGAGTGTAACATCGGGATGAGCTTATATCGTTAAAAATGTCAATATTTCACAAGAGACAAGGTCATTTCTTTATTATGTATCTAGATATAGAGCATTTTCGAATGCAGCTAAATACTTCTCATTATAAATTGACTATTGGTGAGAACGGTATGAAACTTTGAAAATGCACAGGCCACAAAATTTGCTTACTCTCTTAATAATATAGATTTTTTTAAATCTTTTTAAGATAAAATTTATTAAATAAATGTTTCTTGCTATAATTTATTAATTAAAAAAATTTCTAAAAATTATTTAATGTTTCATGATAAATTTTATTAAAAAATATAAAATAAATTACCTGCAGCATAGTGTATTTATTTCTTTCACCGTCAAATTCAGTTTCTAAAATAACATCATCAACAGTGTAATTACCAGCTGGTGCGATATAAGTAACTGTTCCCTTGCTCTTGGGTGGTAAAATCATTTTATGTTTAACAAGAGTATTTTCATGAACAATTCCGTACAAATCACCACCAGTCATATGGCTACCGGTTTTAATATTCAAAGGATTGAACTCCCAAGACGCGGTACGAGATAGCGATGGTATATTAACACCCTTAGGGATGTAAATAGATCCAGACAGCTCGTGAATGTCTTTCAATGGACGCTGGATACCGTCAAAAATACTGCCAAGAATACCTGGACCCAGTTCGACTGACAAGGGCTTACCAGTTCGGAGAACTGGGTCACCCACTGTTACTCCTGATGTCTCTTCGTATACTTGAATAGTCGCCATATCACCCTCTAAACGAATGATTTCTCCTACTAGCTCGTAGTAACCAACACGGACCAGTTCGTACATAGCTGATCCGGACATTCTCTCCGCCGTAACGACTGAAATTTTTTTATTTTTATTAATAAATTATTTTTAAAATATTTTTACCGCAAATTCAAAATTAATAATTCAAATTTTTGATATTGTGGCAAAAATATTGGTCTTAGAAAATTAAAAAAAAAAAAATTATTCCAAATTTAATTTTATAAAAAAAATGTATCTCATGTTTTTTTTTTTTTTTAGAATCAATAATTCCACTGTAATTTCGAAAATAAGTTTTATAATTATCACAAAATTTGAAACTTTCATTATAAATCTTAATTTTGGAATTACAGCGAAAATATTGATTTTTATAAAAAATCATAAGATACATTTTTGTTTATAAAATTTAATTTTAAACAATTTTTGTTTAAAAAATTTTGGTAATTAATTACAAGTGGGGTCAAATCCATTTTGAGCCAAACTAGGTGAAAAATTAACATTTTCAAATTTTTTTTATTCTGCTTGTTTTTACGGCGGATTTATGAAAAAAATGTCGTGAAAGAAAAAAAAATAAAGATTTGGATAACTTTTTTGCCTTCAAAAGTTGGAAAAAATTTTGGCTCTCATGTTTTTTGAAAAAAATTTCTATTTTATCTTTTTTTGATATTTTTAATAAATATTTTTTTGAAAAGTACATAAAAAAACGAACAATTAAAAAAAAAGTTGAATATCACAATTTTCTAAAAAATTTATACTTTTTTGAAAATTTGAAAAATTTATTAAATTTGTTATAATCAACTTTTTTTTTTAAATTGTTCATTTTTTTATGTATTTTTCAAAAAAAATGTGATCAATAAAATAAAATAGAAATTTCGTTCAAAAAAATGAAAATTAAAATGCTGACCCCACTTGTAAATATTTACCAAAATTTTTTTATAGGATCAGTATTTTCGCCGTAATATTAAAAATTTGAGTTATTTTAAAATAGCAATAAAAATTTAATAATTACCAGGTCCAGATACTGCGTATACATATCCAAACTTCCCCTCACGATGCTCGTTTACTATTTTTGGTAAAGATGTCATTGTTGATTGTTTTTGTTTTAGTTTTTCCTTTTATCTGTAAATAAATTTTAAAAATAAATAATAATGATAATAATGAATCGCTTGAAGATAAATTTAATTTTATATTTTGACACAATATTTGTAACTATAAAAAGCTCCAATAAATTAATTTTATTTGAATAATTAAGTAACTAAGAAAATTAATAATAATAATAAGAAAAAAAATTTCCAAATAAAAACCAAAATAATTTTTTTTTAACTATGTCCTTCAGTAATATGTTAGAAATGAACATGTACTTGTGGATTCACGTGAGCAATTCGAAATGTAGGCGTAGCCCAGCCAGTGCGCGAGTGTCTCAATAAAATAATATATCATACCACTAAAAATATATATAAAATTATAATTAATATATTTTATTGTAATAATATTAAATACAATTTGGAAATAATTATTCAATTATAAAACTATTAAAAAATAATTTTTAATTAATTAATAATTGGCGGGTGTTTAATTAAAAATAATAAGAGATAATTGTATGAGACGGGCTATGGCGTAGACGATCAATAGCCGCAAATATTTATTAATACTTAAATAAATTTATTATTTATTTTTATAATAACTTGTTTGATTATGATTGTTATTATATAAATAAAATAGATGTAAATTTATTTAAATTTTGTTAGTTGTAATATTGTTAAAAAATGAAATAAAAAAAAAACAACTTACAGAGATAGGACAGTAGTACTACTGCTGACACACGAACAATCCAACACTCTACCAAGCAAAGGCAAGCTGAAGCTGGGGCGAGCCTTACCCAGTAATACCAGTCAGTTCAGCTATCACAAGACTCAGGTCAGCTGACTAGTATCTGCTCCCGTTTTCATGTTGAATTTCTGACGGCTGTGACGTCAGCAGCCAGCTTAACAGTTTAAGCTAAGGTAATGTAGAGGGAGGTGTTCCAATGCGCAATGCGCGGTGGCAAATGTGTCATTTGAAATATAATTTGCAGGTGGCGCCACAAGTAATATTTTTTAGAGTTTTTTAAACACACTGAACAATTAACTTTTATAACAATTAAATTATTATAAAAAAATTAAGAAAACGGTTGACCCTGAAGGCCATCCCTGCAACTTCCCGCTAATTCCATACTTAGGCGCTTAAAATTGCACCAACGACGTTTTTGAGCTCTTCGAGCTCAAAAATACAATTTATGGGTTATTTTGAGCTCTCCGAGCTCAAAGAGATTGCTTTCCTATGCTTTAAAGCTCTTCGAGCTCAAAAGTCTGATAGAGATTTGATAAGACACTATTTTTTGAATTTTTAAACCGCAATAACTTTTGAATGAATAAACCGATTTTTACGCGGTTAGAAGCATTCGACGCAGTTTTTCAAGCCTCACGAAGAATCTTAAATTTTTAATTGATCGCGCTAGGAATTTTGGAGTTATTCCGAAAAAACACTTTTTTCAGTTTTCTTTCGTTCACGATATCTCTCGAACGAATCAACCGATTTTGACCGGACTGGTGGCGATCGACGCGGTTTTTTGAGGTTAAGAGCTGATTAGTTTTTGGAATTGAACCTTTAAGCCGTTTAAAAGTTATTCCAAAAAAACCACATTTGAAAAAAATTTTTTTTTCAGTTTTTTTACGATTTCTCAAAATCTATTGATCTGAATCGGTCCAAATAGTTTTTAAAATCTAAGTTTGGTCAAGCCCTTTGGAATGGCACCAACCGCGA
The DNA here is from genome assembly GCF_020080835.1 of Cotesia glomerata. Lineage (NCBI taxonomy): Eukaryota > Metazoa > Arthropoda > Insecta > Hymenoptera > Braconidae > Cotesia > Cotesia glomerata. The sequence goes on from NC_058160.1 coordinate 9,641,290, forward strand.
TGAAATCGGTCAAGCCGTTCAAAAGTTATAAGCGGTTCACATACTTTCACACACACACACACACACACACACACACACACACACACACACACACACACACACACACACACGCACGCACGCACGCACGCACGCATACATACAGACACCGTGACAACCTCGCGAGGATAGTCAGGGAAGCTTCCTGTGACCTTCAAACGTCGAGATCTGATGAAAACTCGATTTTTGCAAAACGGGGTGAAAACAATAACTTCCCGATTTTTGAAAATCTTCGATTTTCTTAGCGGGAAGTTAAAAAAATGAGAATGAATTTAGCAGATATTTAATAATTTTTAGAATTTTTTTAACAAATAAATTGTGGCGAAAAAAATGAAAACAAAAAATTGACATCTAGAAATTTTAAAAAATTATAAATGCAATTTTTAAAAATAATTTTTTGGAATAAAATTATTTATTAAAAAAAAATTAAAAAATTACCAAGTGACAGCTGACTTTAATGACATTAAAAAAAAATTATTATGGTGAAGTCAGCTGATAGCTGTCAATTTTAAAAGTTTTTATAACAAATTAATTACAATAATAAAAATAATATTGAAGTTAGCTGACAACTGTCAATTTTTTTAATTCTTATAATAAATTATTAACAATAATAAAAATACTTTCAAAAATTTCCACTAATATATTTTTTTTTGTATAAATTTAATAGAAGACTTAATTAATTAACTCAATTATCGCAAAAGCAACTGAAAATAATTATAAGAGTCACTCAATTAGCTAAATCAACATAATAAATCATTTTTAACAATAAACAAATACGAGATGTAGATCTACATTTCGCCATTAAAGAGCCTTATTTGGACTGTACAAAGTTAATAGATGACTCAATTAATTAACTCAATTATCGCAAAAGCAACTGAAAATAATTATGAGTCAGTTAATTAGCTAAATCAACATAATAAATAATTTTTAGCAATAATCAAATACGAGATGTAGAGAATGTAAATCTACATTTCGCCATTAGAGAGCCTTTGAACTGTATAAATTTAATAGATGGCTTAATTAATTAACTCAATTATCGCAAAAGCAACTGAAAATAATTATAAGAGTCACTTAATTAGCTAAATCAACATATTAAATAATTTTTAGCAATAATCAAATACGAGATGTAGATCTACATTTCGCCATTAGAGAGCCTTTGGACTGTATAAATTTAATAGATGACTTAATTAATTAACTCAATTCTCGCAAAAGCAACTGAAAATAATTATAAGAGTCACTTAATTAGCTAAATCAACATAATAAATAATTTTTAGCAATAATCAAATACGAGATGTAGATCTAAATTATGACAGCAGAGAGCCGTTGAACTGTATAAATTTAATAGAAGACTTAATTAATTAACTCAATTATCGCAAAAGCAACTGAAAATAATTATAAGAGTCACTCAATTAGCTAAATCAACATAATAAATAATTCTTCTAACCCGTTATCACCTATTCGGTCATTTTTATGCTAGTATAAATATAATTTCAAGTGGACGGAAATTTTTATCTTCACTAACGATTTGAGACAATTCGTCTTCGGATAGTTAGGTCGATGGGTAACCATCGAACTTGAACACTAGTTAGCTGGTGAATGCTAGTATCTGTTCATGGATTTTTTTCAAAAAGTTGCCCTTTATTCTCAGTAGCTTTCCATCGTTAATACTTAACATATAGTCGAACAGATACTAGCATTCACCAGCTAACTAGTGTTCAAGTTCGATGGTTACCCATCGACCTAACTATCCGAAGACGAATTGTCTCAAATCGTTAGTGAAGATAAAAATTTCCGTCCACTTGAAATTATATTTATACTAGCATAAAAATGACCGAATAGGTGATAACGGGTTAGAAGAATTATAATAAATCACGGTTGATAAAATTAATAAAAAGTTTAATAATAAATAATTTTTAGCAATAAACAAATACGAGATGTAGATCTACATTTCACCATTAAAGTGCCTTATTTGGACTGTACAAAGTTAATAGATGACTCAATTAATTAACTCAATTATCGCAAAAGCAACTGAAAATAATTATAAGAGTCACTTAATTAGCTAAATCAACATAATAAATAATTTTTAGCAATAAACAAATACGGGATGTAGATCTACATTTCGCCATTAGAGAGTCTTTGGACTGTATAAATTTAGTAGATGAATGAATTAATTAACTCAATTAGTTTAGTTTTAGTTTATTAACAAAATTATGTCAAGGCAGTTGCCGAATGACAAAGAGTAAGTATACATATAATTTTACATTATTGTGCAGTTTAACTTATAAATATTTAGAGTGTTTTACACAATAATATTTTTAGATAGGTGATAATATTATATACTACATTAAAAATTAATATAAAAATTTAATTTATAAAGAATTAACTAATAATTTTAAGAATCTTTGAAGTTACTAAAGAGACAGGTAGGAAACTTTAAATTAAAAAGAAGCTATATAAAGAAGGTTAACGAAGTTTGAAGATTAATAAAATAATGATAGAAGCATTTACAACAGTTTATGATCAAACATCTAAATTAAATAAATAATCAAAAATTTTATTTTTGAAAACCTCCAAGCTTGATGAATTTATAATGTCCTCTGGTAGTTCTTCCCATAATCGTATAACTGTAATTACGAAAGAAGACTCATAATGAGTGGTACTGAAATTTGGGAATTTAAAGAGAATATGATTTTTCTTGGCTGCTAGTCTCTCAGAGCGTCTTACAGTAAGGTCTTCTTGAAATAATTCGCGCAAATAGCTAGGTTTACCAATTTATAATAATTTATAAAAGTAACAACAAGTAAAATAAATTCGACGACTCTTTATCGAGAGCCATCCCAGTTCACGTCTATAAGGCGAGACATGTTCATCTCGCTTTAAATTGAAGATGAAGCGAATTGCTGAATTTAAAGAACGCTGGAGTTTACAATCATTTTCATCAGTTGCATTTAATAATACTATAGAGCAATAATCAATTAACGGTAAAATAGTTGCCGATACAAGTAATTTTTTAATTGATGAAGTGTAAATATTTCTACGTAATTTCAGGCTATACAATGCCGAATTGATTTTACTTATAGTTTTTGATGTGTGTAAGTTCCACGATAAATTACACGTAAAATGAACTCCAAGGCACTTGATTGATTCAATATAAGGTAGAGGTACACCATCAATTTCTAGCTTTGGAATACCTTCTCGCATAAGAGCTTTTACTTTGTTACTTGATCCCATTACCATTGCTTTAGTTTTAAGTAGATTTACTTCTAACCCATTATCTCTGGCCCAATCAACTACTGCTTGAGCATCTAGGTTCAACTGTCTAGTAGCTTCATGGATTTGATGACTATAACAATGTAAATAAATATATTTATCATCAGCAAATAAACCATGATTTGTATAAGTAAGTCGTTTAGCCGCAGAGTTCATAACTAATAGAAATAATATGGGTCCTAGAACAGACCCTTGAGGAACTCCAGATGTTGTAGTTTTAAACTCAACTGGCTTACCATCTCCATCAAGTACAGCTTGCGACCTATCAGATAAGTAGGACAGAAACCACTTAACTGTCTCAGGAGAAAATCCTAATTCTATCAAGGTTTTTATAATAATTTTGTGGTTAACATAATCAAATGCTTTGGTCAAATCAAAAAAGACTATTAGAGTTAATTGATTACTATCCATAGCTCTGGAAATATCATTTGTTAATTTTAATAGGGCAGATTGAGTACTATGATGTTTTCTGAACCCTGATTGATATTTATCAATAAGATTATTATCCTCAAGATATGTAACTACTTGGTTAGCAATTATTCTCTCGAAAACCTTACTTAGATGTGAAGTATTTGCAATGGGTCGTGTATCAGAGAGGGAACGCGGTGGAGAGGTCTTGTTCAATGGTAAGATGTAAATTGCCTTCCAAGCTTGAGGGAAGATAGCAGTATTTAAAGATCGATTAAAAAGCTGTGTAAGAACGATTGTTATCTGGGGAATATTGTTTTTTAGCCAATAAAGATTTAATTCATCCGGACTTTTACCCTTAGATTTGTTGAGAGTGAGATGAAGAGCTTTTGTTACATCTACAATGTCAATCTCTGTCCATACAAAGGAACAATTTACCAAACTACTATGAGACAATTTAATTTCTTCAAAGGTTGCTTCATTACATGGTGGATGATGTCTTACTATTTTTGCAAAGTGATTATTTAATTCTCTCGAGTCAAAGAAATTTAAGGGCGAGGAATTTGAACCTTTAATTAACCCCAAATGCTTAAGTTTACTCCATACATTTGAACCTAATGGAATATTACTCAGTGCATTGCATAAATAATTTTCACGAGCCTCCGTAAGCTTTATTTTTAATTCCTTTCTTTTAATTTTAAAAAGATTTAATAGGTCCTTATTATTATTTCTTTTTGCACGTTTATACAAAGTATCACGTTCTTTGCACTTGGTTTTAAGTTCTTTTGTGACCCAGGGATTAGGAACATGAGTAATTTTGCGTGAACGAATAGGTGCAAATTCTTCAAGAATTTCAATAATAGTCTCATAAAATAAGCTAGTTAAATAATTAGGATCAGAATTTTCTATGAGTTCACTATCAATTTTAAGAGATTGCATCAGGGCATTGCTCATAGCTTCTTGGCTAGTTTTAGAAAAGTCTCTATAATTTATAATTTTCGCCGAAGGCTTCTCGAAATCAAACTTATAATCGCATACAAGATAATCATGTCCGTTTATAAAGGGTTGATTAGATTTACAAAAATTGACCATTTTGGATTGATTATCAAGAATAATAACATCTAACCACGAATCTTTGTTATTTGAATGGTGAGTAGCACCAAACGGGACACAAAATAATGATAATTCCGTGATAAATGACTGTAAATGATTAGGTGTTATAGAGGATTCTAACAGATCAAAATTCAAGTCTCCCGTAATTATTAAATTTTTGTAATTTATCATTAATTTAGAAATTACATTAAAAAATTCATCTAAAAGATTACCTTGAGGCCTACGATAGATTACTGATAGTAATAAGCGATTTCCAGTCTGTGAAATGACTTCGAGAATTAAATATTCAGGTTGATTTATATTATTTGTATTAGGTACATAGATGACTTTAGCTTTTAATGACTTGTGGACCAAACATGCCACACCCCCACCCTTAATGAAGCACCCATTATCGGAATGAGTTAAACCTCTATCTCTTCTAAAGACTGTAAAGTTTTCTAAGTTAAGTAAAGAATTGTCTTGTAGCGGTTTGAGCCATGTTTCAGTTATAGCAATGATATGTGGTTTTGTATCTGCAACTAGATCTAGAAATTGGGCAACATGACCATTAAATAGGGTTACCAACTCTCCAGTTTAAGTCCGGAGACTCCAGAAAAATAATGTTTTCTCCGGACTCCAGTTTACAAAAATAATCTCCGGATTTTTATACTTTTATGAAAAAATACAGTTTTGTTTTTCAGTCACAACAAAATGTACGGAACTACATCAATAATTTACCGAGAATATAGAGCGCGTTAGTCGCGCTAATTGAGTTTCGCATTTTGAATTCTCACGCTTGCGCCTACGTACTTTTCACAAGTAAATGGTGTTGATGTTGACGTACGTAAATTCGCACTTTTAAAATGTAGAATATTTAATTAATGATTACGTGATTATTAGTTTTAAGGCATCACTTATGATCTGTATTATTTGAATGTACAAAGCCTTTTAATGATTCGTACCGGTCAAGAATTTTACGGAAAATGGAAAAATCAAAATTTGGACAACTCTAAATAAAGAAATCACTAAGTAAAAAATTTATATAAATATTACATTAGGAATAATAAAAAAATTAGTCATCTAAATAAGGATAATTTAAAATTTCGATAATAATAAAGCTAGTAATGTAAAAATTTAGTTACCAAAAAAATTGGAATTATTTTAAAAAAGATATAAGCATAAAATTATAAAATTTAAAAATAAGATATCCATGAAATTAGACAAATCATACAACAAACAAGTGCAATGACAGATATTTAAAAAAATAGAGAAGAATAAATTCAGACAAGTCAATAATAGTACATTAAGATACGAGTGGCTTAAATGAGCGATTATGACATGCCGTGAATGATCGCTCATTTAAGCCACGAGTATCTTACACTATTTTGTAGCACCAGTGTCCTAAATTCGTCTTCAGTTTTATTCAAATTTAAATATAAAAATTAATTAAGGAAAAGCAAAAATAGTATATCATGCATAGCAGGACCGCAAGCATTCCGAATAAATAAAATTTAGAATGCTAAAATAAATAATTGCTTAAAAATAGTCTAATAGTATAATCTAATTGTAGTAATCGACAACGTTGCACGAGTTGCACATACTATTTTTTATTACAAATGCGGCGATATATGTGGGCCCAAAATCGGGGTCCAGGGGCAGAGCCCCGGTGGGGTCCAGGGGCGAAGCCCTGGCGGGGGGTTAGGGGGGGGCAGAGCCCCCCACTCCAAAAAAACAAATGAAAAGTTAAAAAAAAAGAAACAAATATACATCAAATAATAAATCCAAAGTGATTAATATTAATTAACAAAAAATAAATTCACACATTGAAACAATCAATACATAAAATTAAATAACATTAAATTTAGCTGTCACTTTATAATTTTTTAATTTTCTTAAAAATGTTAATTTCCACTTTCTATTTTTTATTAAAATCTTAACGAATATTTATCTTTCTTCTGATTGAACTTCAATGGTGAAATGGCAGTTTTGGAATACCATACATTGAGACTCTTCAAATTTTTTCACGCACAAACCTAAGTCTTGATCATCATAAAATACTGTAGAACAGATAAATAAATGAGGAGTTTCACAATCGTCGAATTGAGAAGTTGAATTTTTCTTTCTTGCAACTGTATTTTCTTGCAAAGTAGATTTAAATTTTTTTTGATGGCGTAATGTATCAACTTTAACACCATTTGATGCTGATGAACAAGGTTGGTCAAAGTTTGATGAAACATTATCTTTGGGTTTGGACATTGAGACTGCTGTTTTAATTAATTTTTCATTTAATACTGGTAAAACATTTTTGTAAAATTTTTTTTCGTCGAAACATCTGAATCGGTTGATTTATTCAAAACGGTAATGTTTGTAATTACAGGAAATGGTTTAGTAGATGGAGGAGTGGATCCAACAGTATTTGTTTTTTTATTCAAAACAATTCCATCGGTGATCATAGAATGAGTACGTTTTTTGTTGTTAACGGAATCGGCAATATAACCTTCAACTACTGTTGATGACTTCCAACCACCATGTCTCTTCATCACTGTCATATCACCTCCAGCATCAGCTAACAATGTGGCAGATGTACGACGGAAACTATGTCCTGTGTATTTCTTTGCATTTTCTAATTTTAAAAATTCAGCAATGGTTCTAGGCATTGAACCAAACTTGTTAATTCCTATGGGCTGACAAGTACAGCGACAATTTTGGTAATTTAAAAAAAATCTATCTGTTTTACAGGTTTGGGGCCTAGCATCCATATATTCTTTTGCGTAGTCGTAATATATACCATTAATGGTAAATGATTTTGGCTGATTATTTTTTGTTATCGGAACTTAAATAAATAAAGCGTTCTCATAAATTTTTTTGACATCTTCCAGTTTCATGTTCATGAATTCACTTCTTCTTAAAGCACCAGAAATTCCAAATATTAAACAAACCTGCAACAGTAAGAATAAAATAAATAAATGTTTAGACTATACAGACATTTTCATACTAAACATATCAATAAATATTTAATTACCTTTGTAGCAAGATATTTATTATCAGGGGGTTCATTTAGAAATTTTTCGATATTTTCTTTTGTAAAAACTTCAGATTTTTTAGCAACGTATATACACATTTGTTTCTTCAAAAAAAAACGTTACTTTTTTGTAATTATCAATATCAACATCATCAAATGCTTTGATAGTAGTTTTCAACATCGAATGAAAAGCCCATAAACTGGGAGGGGCATATTTTTGAGAAAGATTATCAAAGTAGATTACAATTACATCTTCAGCAAAAGAATTTGATTTAACATTTTCTTTACACCATGCTTTAAAAGCATTATAAGTTGCCACATACATTTGTCTAGATTTTGTTGGCATTGATTGTAAAGCTATATTGTTCGCCTTTTCTTTTATCTCGTCAGGAACAAAATCATTATAATCATCGTCTAAATCACTGTAATTACTTTCCATATTTATTACGGAATAAGATTGTTGTTAAATTAAATAATGTTCAGAAAATATTTCACACCAGAATAATGTTTACGACTGAGCGAAATCGTTAATAAAAAACATTTGAGAATCATTAATAGAGGTTTTAGCATACTTCAGACTGCATCATAACCGACAAAAAGATGTAATTTTAATCATTAATTATTTATTATTTTGTATTTTTTCGGGGCTTTGAATGTTTTTAAATATATTTTTCGTTTTTGCGGTGAAAGTCAAATTTTTAGAGCAGAAATGTATGAATTGATCGTAAATATGAGCCCATAGCCTAAAAAATTCCTCTCTACTCGTTTCATAATTTTTTATTTAAGTCAACAGTTGAGCGAGTCCTAAATACGAATTTAGGACATGCAGTGCTATAAAATAAATAAGCGCTAAGACATTTAAAATACAAGAGATAACTAAAAATTAATTAATTTTCTTGTGACCGCTGCTCCAGGAAGTTATAAAGTTATTTGCGATCGATTGTCCTGTAATTTTTAAAACACACTAAGATTTTGCTTTTAATGTTAGTAAAAATATTTTTGAGGACCCGGAACTGCCAACAGCTCCTATGACCGCTGCTCCAGGAAGTTGTGCAGTTATTTGCGACCTATTGTCCTACAATTCTTAAAACGCACCAAGATTTTGTTTTAATCTCGGTAAAAAATATTTTTGAGGATATATACTTCCTGGAGCAGCGGTCACAAGAGCTGTTGGTAGTTCCGGGTCCACATAAGTATTTTTTACCAAGATTAAAAGTAAAATCTGTGGGTTTTAAAAATTACAGGAGAATAGGTCGTAAATACCGGTACAACTCCCTGGAGCAGTGGTCACAGGAGCTGATGACAGTTCCGGGTCCTCGAAAATATTTT